>NC_092858.1:174827847-174855516 GCF_032062135.1 Pyxicephalus adspersus
ATGGATGTCTTATCATTGAATCACTAATTGCCCCCTCCATGGATGTCTTATCATTGTATCACTATCTGCCCCCTCCATGGATGTCTTATCATCGTATCACTATCTGCCCCATCCATGGATGTCTTATCATTGTATCTCTATCTGCCCCTCCATAGATGTTTTATTATAGTATCACTATCTGCCCCCTCCATGCATGTCTTAACATTGTATCTCTATCTGCCCCCTCCATGGACCATCATTCTGTTCATACTGAGAACCTTTCTCTGCAGATAATAATCAATAATAAAACCATTTCCTAATTATTATTATTTATCATCATTCATTGTTTATGTAAATTTCTGCCATTAGTGTGAATCTTTGTCATGATGAGGTCATGTGATGTCATCACCAGCAGAATACACCATTGCCTCCTCTGTCCTGTCTGATGACATCACTCTTCATTCACCGTGTGTGAATAGTGTCTGTATCTATATACCTTGTCATGTCAGTGACACTTTCTCAGGTTGTGTAATTAGTGAATTTAGGATGACAAATAATCTGCAGGATAATAATCTGATGTTCAGTGTTACAGATCTCCTCTGTGACCTACTGCAGGTACTAAGAGAGAACCTCAGCCTCAGTGCGGTATAAATCTAAATATTCTGGTGTAATTTGTAGATAGATATAAGATTTATATTCATCTTCCTATTTTCCTCTATTATTTATCTAAACCTCAAACTTCATCCAGGGGTCAGAGGTCACCCGAAGTCTGACAGCCGCAGTCTGATATCTCTATAACTTGTCACATTTAGAAGCTGGGAGACCTCAGGGATATTTTAATAAAAGAGTAAAACAAGTTCACTTTCAAAAGAGAAAGTTCACTCTGAGAAATAACCAATCAGGTGCATACATTTCTTTAGTAGATCAACCCCAGGGCATGAGGTCAGCTGATCGATCAGCAATTGTCAGATCTAAGGTGACCTCTGACACCTGTCATGTGATTTACAACAATGGGCGTCATTCAGCTCAGAAGACAAATGACATCTAGTGGTGATAAGGGATTACTGCAAGGGACAATTCTGGAAAGGAGGTAAGTATTGCAGTACATTTTGTAAGCTAGAGTGGGGCTTTTAGGTTAGGTGGGCCTGTGGTGTTATCTCATGCAAGGCACCTGCCATATGTAGCTTCTCCTGATGGCAGCCCCATACAGTGGGGGCGCCAGTGAGCAGTACTGCATACTGTCACCAGCTGTCAAATGTGCAGACACTGGTTCTTTAGCGTCTGACAAGGGAGGGAGCAATGGAGTCAGCCAGGGGTCAGATTATTATTTTGGGTTTCATCCCAGGGACCTGTTAGGCTCATTTGAGTTGTTGGTTTTAAAATGAAAGTACGGTGCCACAAAAATTAATCCAAGATCTTTCTTTACTAAAAACCCCAATTTCCCAGCTGAGTCATTTTTGCCAAAATTGTGTCTCTCATCCCCATACCTTGGTGTTGTTTTGGTTGCCTCGCCTGGACCCAGCATTGTTAGGATTTGGAGTCTTTCGGTCTGAGTCAATAAAGCTCTCCAAGACTGCAGAAGATAGAAAATGATGGGTGAACCTGGGTGATCCAGCAAACCTGGAATGGATATTTAAAAGAAAAATCCTTTGCTATTGGTTGGCAAATATTTTTAGTCTTAGACCAGATCCATTCCAGGTTTGCTGGATCACCCAAATCAGACCCATTGCCCCCTGAAATGCTTGAGCTTGGCTTTGGACACAACACCACCCCATCACATCCCACAATGCAATGGGTGCACCTCTCATGACAGGGTCCCTTTAATACCTGTACAGGGTATGGTACTCCAGAAGGACAGTATTGTTATTTCTTACTGGACACAAAGGATACTTCTAAAGTTTTTGCAATGTTACAAAACAAACCATTATTCTGCATTCTTGTGCTGCTTCTCAATGTAACACAATGTAAAAATACTAAATGATTGAAAACGTTTAGGGCTGGGATAGCAAAGCTGGTGATTTGTGGGCCACGCCTGGCACGATTACAAAAAAAAGCGCCCCCTGCTGTTCACTTATGTGATAAATCCCAACCAAACCCAAAATGGAAATTCCTGCAGCAATCCTGGTAATTAGTAAAAATTAAAGAATTTCCTTCAAAACTGAAATCTACCTACCCACCCCCACATTCTCCATTGAGTAGTTGTGATTGGCTGTGCTCCAATCCATATAGCCAGGACCCTTCCTGCTTATCAGTTTCCTGGTAACAGATTAAAGTCAGTCCTGCCCACCTCATATAGACTTATGGCTTCCACCGTCATGGAGGAATGCACGAAAATTTATTCCTCTTGCACATCCTAGTTTGAGTCACATGGTCACATCAGATCGCCCACCAGCTGAATTTAGAGTTAAGGGGAAATAGCTGCAGTGCAGAGTGCAAGCACGGTTAGGCCATCACATATTCTATTCACCACTTTCCTACTATTCACTACCTGTATTCACTGATCACCCTGACCGCTGTATAATTTGTTGGGCTTTAAGTAGCCCCGATCTCCCAGCCTCTTTTTTACATAGAAGGAATAGGTATGATCTCCTGGAAGAGTGATTGGCTGCTTCCCTTCACTTTGCCCCTGTACAACGTATTCCTATTGGATGGGATCAAATTTACAACCAGGAAGTTGGGAATATCTGAAGAATAGGAACCATTGGCAATGATTCACTTAAGGAATTTAGTCTGTTCACTTAGCTCAGTGGTTATTCCCCCCGCAAATAATATTTCAACTAGCTTAGTGAATGAGGAGAAAATTTACTTTACAACGAATACCCAATCAGATGTGAGACAAGAACTTTGCTTGCACATGATTGGATGATTGAAGTCTGCAAAGCTTCACCAAGTTAAGGATGCAGGATGATATTTTACTTTGCTAAGTGAACAGCCGAGATTCCTTCAGTAAATCACCCCCAGTGAAAGTTTGAAGCCAATCATATGTTAAAATAGGCATCCAAAATTCCTGTGTGTATGATATCAGCTGATCTTTCCTATCGACAAATATTTTAGTGGTAATCTACCCCTGCCCCCCCACATATGAATAGCCGGCCTATGGGGCCAGCGTGCACCTTTAAATCTTCCCTGCAATGCTGCCCGAGAATGGGAAGATCCTATCCTGACCTGTCTGCCCATATCCCACAATTTAACACAGGCAGCTTCCTATTGGCTGCTGGTATGTCAGGGGGCGGAGCAACGCTCTGTCTTTGGGCTTTGAGTCAACACCTGCAGACAGCTCTGGTTTATGGATCTTCAGCGCAAGATGATCAATGTATACAATCACACCAGACATACTCGTATGGGCTCAGCTACAGAGAACAGATGGCGATTGGATGATATGAAAGATCTGTCTATAGCTGATCACACATGTTACACTTAGATTGTACATTTTCCTTTCAATTTACAAACAATAAGGGGCAGTTTGATTGGATAGAAATCTAAACTATTGTTTGAATAGGCCTTCTCACTACATAGCTTTGGTAAATCCAAAGCTGAACATACAAGTTACAACCTGATTGTACAATTGCTGTATATTCTCTATTAGATTTACTATATTTGTAGTATATGAGGGCCAATCAGTTTGTATTCAGGACTTTGCACTACAACATTGGGAGATTGTATGATCAGATTATAAAGTGTCTGTCGCTTTACAAAGCCAATGTGAATCTGGCATGTTAAAATCTGATTATACAATCTCTTTCGTTATAATTATTACCATCTAAAAGGGCCCTCACAAGTTACAATCTGATTGTACAACCTCGAACCTCTGCATAAAATCACTTTCATTTATATCCAATCAGGGAGATTCACATTCTAGATTTGCTGGTGAATCTGAAGAGAATCGAACAATCAGATTGGTGTATGGGCAGCATAAATGGATCAATTTTTTTCGAGGGTTCACCAGATGCCACGGCTTTCCTGGCCCTGTGGCATTTTTTGTAGAGAAGTAGGGCGCCCTATGGGTCACAAAAGAACCTAATTAGGGGGGTCCGCAAGGGGTTTTTCTGGTTCTCCTGCGGGTCCAGTTTGACCCTGGTCCTATCCAATGAATATAAAGCACAGTGTACGTCTCGCTATAAGCAGGTTGTGTTCAGGGTTGTACAATCAGATTGCAATGTGCATGGCCAGCAGGATAAAGGATCTCACTATATAGGTGCCCAATCAGACAGATCTGTCAGCAGTCTATGCCTGGGATGTATTCAGTTTTGCAAGCAGCAGATCATACACAGAAGATCCAATCCCCCAGCCAGGTAATATTCAGGCAGGTAGGTAGGTGGGATCACTCACCTGAAAGCCTGGCAGTATCTCTGCAATGATCGGGGTAGGACGGAGGCGGCTCTGTGATCTGCTGCCTTGGGCCGCATACACTGGAATGATCGCATCGCCTGGCAGCCTCACCTGACACCTCCACTGGATGAGCCAGTCCTGACAGCTCACCTGGAACAAACCATTGAGCACCGGAGGGTGGGGGGGGGAGCTCTACCAATTTTAAGTCAGGGAGAGACAATAGGGAAGATTCAGGGAATTGTAAATCATTCAGGAAGAGCACAGAGGAGTGACACCGAACCTGGCTATTATCTGCACAGAAATCTATACAGAATGGAATCATCCTCAATGTGAGCAAACTAAGATCCTAAAAGTGTACCAGTGACAAGAATAATGGTACAGCCCTGCTAACAAATAGTGAATAGGGTGACAACACTGCTGGGTGGTGTTAATGCAAAACCAGCAGTGTTGTCACCTTGAACATAAACAGATTTGTTAAAAATCCGATGTAATACAGAGATCCCTACAGATGTAGTTCTGGCAGCTGTCTGTCTACCTTTATAGGAACTGCAGTACCGAACCGAGCCATGAAGGGGCAGACTAAGGCCTGCAATGAGTTCTGTATTTCAGAAGCCAGGGCTGACAACAATGCTGGGGATTTCTGGCATTGTGTTGTCAGCTCAAATAGGAAGTTACTAGCTCAGGGGGTCTGCAGAATACCAGTATTTGAAGGGTAAATGTTGTATTATTTTTTCATTCTGTCCAGGCATACCCTTGCAATGCCAGCATATCAAAGCACTGAGGATATCCAGATAATGACTTCTTACCTGCACACTCCACAACCCCACACATTGAACTAACACCATACCCTGAGCTGGGGAAATCCCTGGAGATGGAACAATGGAGTTTTAAAGACCTGATGATCCTGAGTTTGGATTGGTGAGGTGGTGTCAGGTGATCCCAGACGGCTCCTAGCCGGTGACCCCTTGGCCACCCCAGTCACTGTGCTTGTTCCTAATGAACTAACATTTCCACATATGACAGCGGACAGAACTACCACTACCACCCCCATTCCTTCTCTTCATGCAAAGATGGGGTAACCACCTTATACCCTGAGCACCCATCAGGATCCTGAGCTTGGGTTACTCAGGGCATCGGCATCTCTGCCGCCGGGATATGGACCTTAAAGTGACCCTAAGATCTATATTGCAATGTACGTGGCCACTGATTGTATAAAACATTGCCTTGTGGTGCTCAATGGCTTCCTGTGAAATACCTGGTGATCCTGCCAGTCCCCCTCTCTTCCTGTATCATTACAACCATGTCAGTCCTGGACGCAGATCTGTGCTGCTGCTGGGGATACAGGGCGACCTGCCAACACACAGTGCCCGTATCTCCTGTGGTATATTTTGAGGTAAGTGGGGTTTTGTTGCCACAAGAATAATCTATTTACATTACATTGAGCCATACAGCCATTAGCAGCTCAGATCCCACCTTCCAGCAGTCTCTTAGGGGTTTATCAGTTGTCTAAGTCTCATATCAGCTTTATTTCAAAAGTCATTTTAAATATGAGCTTTCATGATGATAATCCCACACAAAAGGTAAGGAACTTCCTGCTGGAGTGACAACGCCGTGTCCCTGTCTCCTACCTGTGCTCCTGAGTTTTCACCCTGCAACACAGGCTCCCGACAAGGATAAAACAATTTACCGTTTTGGCATTACACAGGCATAGTCCATTGTTGTCACCACCCAATGTTGTGCAGCCATTGCTGCCTGTAGACAGGAAGTGGCTGTAAAGAGGCTGCAGAATTTCAGCTGAGAAGAGTGGGTGAAGATAAAGGTCTGACGATGGTTATTGTTTATACTACACAGAGCATTCAGTAATATCGGATTTCCACCTCGGTGTGTCTGGAGACAAACATAACACTGACACGCCTGTGACACGCGAGACCATGGTAATAACATACAAATCTATGCCGTCACATGACGAGCAGCAGGTGACATGCACACCTAGGGGTGCTATGGTGGTAATGAGTGGTGAAGGTAATTTTGTCACCTGAGATCTGACATCTGATGATAATCCCACAACATACAGCCTGCTGGAAGAACAATGGGGGCCGATCTCAGGTCCCAAAAGAATAATGGGGGCCGATCAGAGGCTTCTCCTTCATTGTCCCTCTTTTTGTGACCTCATTTGTAATAAAACTTCCAAAGCCAGTATAAAAAAAGCCAAGATATAAAAATACATGTGGGTGTCACACAATCATTGATTGCCTAATAATTCTTTATTTACCTGTACAGGGGCGTGGCCTTCTTTGCATACGTTGCTCAAAATCCAGGCAGAACCTAATTCTGCATCCAGCAAGATATTGGTGCACAGTTTGCCCTCTGCCACCCCCATCTTTTCATCATCTGGGTGCCAGCAATATGCAGAAAAGCAGAGGTGTGCCAAACACTGAAATGCGCCGTGAATGCCAACACCTGAGAATGAAAGGTGGAGTGGCAGAATAGGGCGTAGTCTGGGCCTGCCTCAACCCGCACCATGCCGGCACCATGTGTGTAATGCAATAGTTCGCATTGGAGGTATGTGTGACGAGGTGACAATGCAGGTGCACAATTAGGAGACAGTTGTCACCCCAACCCATTCCAAAAGAATTCAAGAAGCTCATCATAGAGAAATTTTACTGCAAATTATTACTAACATTCCATTATATGTCAGCACAACAAAAGCAATGACAATTGGGAACTACAACAAAGCAGCGAAGTATCTTTACAATTTTCCAATCACCAAATCAGATTCAAAGAATACGAGGAGCAAACATAAGCAGAGATGAGCTTTAGTGACAGCCACATCCTGTTTCAGGCAACTTTGACTGCACCTATTCTTCCTGTTGATCTATAATTGTAATGAAAAGCCTGATGACCAATAAGAAAGCATGCTTGGTGGAAGGGGGTAGAGCATTGTTGACTTTTGCAGGGAAAGTCACAATTTGAATATATTTGCATATAACTCCAGCTGCCTGGATTTCTGGATTTTGTGGCTGTTTTGGCTTTCAGTAAACATGGCACTGCCTACATATTTTTTTTTATCAATGGCCACCCAGTGTCACTTTGTGGTAGGTACTGTCTGTCCATTCCTGGTCTCTGTAAGATGATGAGAATGGTGGCAGGTGCCAGTGGTAACTCCAGGAGTTACAACACCAATGACCACCCAATGGCCAAAAAGAGAAGATTCTGGGTGTAGAAAAATATGTCAGCAGAGGTAATGGTGTGCATGGACCTGTCAGCTCTAAAGCGGGGCAGATTGAGAAGTAAGTCCACCGTAATGTGTACGTATGACCGCTACAAATTCTAGAAGGAGAGGACACTGCAAACTGATGAATGGTGACAGAGCCATGTGAGAACCCCAGATACATTATTCATCAGTTTGCTGGAGAGAAACAAGCTGGCACGGTTTCATGTAGGACACCTAGAAATTTCCATTCATTGGATGGGATGTTAATAGAACTTCTGGAGCAGTGGTGAATAACTGACTTATATTTGAGGGCCACAGGTGATGATTTGGAGGGACAGTCGCTCCTCATACCTCCCAAATGCCCCTGACTTGGAGGGACTGTCCCTCTGCATACCTCCCAACTGCCCCTGATTTGGAGGAATCCATTACAGAGGATGCTTGTCCTTGTTATAGATCTATAGAGGAGCCTCCCATCTCTGGCAGCTCATATTTGGCTCTTCTTACCAATCTGCACATCCAACCCGCACTGCGCTCAGTAAATATTCCCAGCTATTCATCTGATATCACAGAACCAACATGAAATGACAACCGGACATATGAGACATCCATCACCCCGATGTCTAGGATGGCAGTGACAACCATTGTGTGTCTCAGTGACAACTAATCTCCGCAAACAAAACACACACTGGATGGCCGGCACTCCGACCTTCCATGGAACATTCTCTGCAAAACCTCTAGAAACTTTCCATCTGGTCAGGGTGACTCAACCCTTCCCTGACAACAGAATACCGTTCGCTATGGGAGATTGAATATAATATACAGGGAAGGAAGAAGAGAGGGATAGGGAAAGAAGAGAGACAGGGAGAGTGAAGTGTAGGAGGAAGGAAGAAGGGAAGATGAAGGAAGAAAAGAAAGAAAACTCCTTCATATGAGGTCAAGGTGACCTAACCCTTCCCTGACAGAATGCCTGTCACTATGCAAGGCAGAGTGTATATAATATACAGGGAGGGGAAGGGAAGGGAGAGAAGGGAAGAGAAGAGAAGAGGGGAGAAGAGGGGAGAAGAGAAGGAAAGGGGTAGGAAGAAATGAAGAAAAGAAGAAGAAAAAAAAGAAAAGCATAGATGATAAGGGAGGGAAGAAAAAAAAGAAAGGATTGAGAAAAGGGAGCAAGAAGGGAGAAGGACAGAAAGGAACACAAAGAAAAAACTGGTTGTGAGCGGGAAGGAATGAAGGAAAGAAAAAAAGTGAGTGAGAAAGAAAAAAAAACAAAAGGACAGGAAAGAGGAGAGATGAATGAAATAAAGAAGGAAGGACAGAAAGAATAAAGGAAATAAAGAGAAGAGAGAGAGAGAGAGAAAGAAAGAAAGAAAGAAAGAAAGAAAGAAAAACAGGTTAGATGATATGGGAGGAAGGGGGTAGGGTTGGGGTGCAACCCCCAATTAATGTACAGCACTGTGTAATATGTTGGTGCTATATAAATCCTGTTTATTTTTATTATTATTATTAACCACCTGAGCGTTACACTGATGTCTAGATTTCTGTACCAAAAGCGTTACAGGTTTTCATGAAATTTTTTTTTTTAAATTGTAGACCTGTAACTTACAGAAATATGTCCGAATAGGGGTCTAGTAGATATAATGAATATAAAAAATGTTTGAAACACACAATCATGTAAAAAAAAAAAAAATTACTTTTAATAAAATTAAAGGAAAAACACAAAAATCAGCTTAAACAAGAATACATAAATAAATGAAAAATACTGAAAATGCGATAATTCGGTATAATGTATAGTAATATATTTTTCTAAAACACCTCCCTAGTGTCCGTCACATACCTATAGGCAAAACCACATAAATATATTTTCTATTATTTTGGATTGGATTGGATACAGGACTTTGTATTCAATCCAATACAAAATGAATGAATGAGTTTGAATTTGAATTTCCCGCACACGCGCCGACGTCATCACGCATGCCGGTCGGCTTTTTCTTTCTCCGCCGGCCGGCTTCTTGTGTTAGAAGCACCCGACGCTGGACGGAGAATGACGTGGGACGATCAGCGGGACCAGGTAAGAAGCCGGCCGGCATCTTACCGGTCCCGCTGGTATAGGAGACGGCACCAGACGCTGGAGAGGGAGATCGACGCTGGAGGACGACGCTGGAACACGGACCCGGCGCTAGAACACGGACCCGACGCTGGATGAGCACAGCGGGACCAGGTAAGTGGGATTTTATTATAGACGAAAAAGTACGGGGTTATCGACAGTTGCAAATATTTTTTGCACGAAAAAGTACGGGGTTAGCGGTTGGGAGGTTAATAATAATAATAATAATAATAGGTGAACAGAAATAGAAGGGGAAAGGGAAACGAAAGGAGAAATATAAGGAGAAGGAGAAGAAAAGAGACAAGAAGAGGAAGAGGCAGAGAAAAGAGAAGGGAAGGAAAAGGTAGAGATGAAAGCATCATAGAAGGAAGTATGGAAAATAAGAATTGTAGAAGGAACGAAAAGCAATAAAAGGATGGGGGGGGGGGGGGGTGAAGGAAACAAAGAGAAGAGAAAAAAAGAAAGAGAGAGGAGAATAAAATGGGAAGGGAAAGTAAAAAGGAGAAATTAAGAAATTATAGGAGGAAGCAAAGAAAGAAATTGACAGATCACAAGGAAGGATGTAGGAAAGGAAGCTGTGTCACTGTTTGCATCTGTCAGTCATTTGTAACCCCTATTTAATGTAGAGCGCTGAATAATGTGTTGGCGCTATATAAATACTGTTTATAAATAAGTGAACAGAAAGGGTAAAGGAAAGGTAAATGAAAAAGAAAAGGGAAGGAGAAAGATAAGGAGAAGGAAAGAGTTGTGAAGAGGAAGAGGCAGAGAAAAGAGAAGGGGGATATGAAAGCATTATAGAAGGAAAATAAGAGAGAAAAATAAGAATTGTGGAAGTAAAGAAAGAAATGGATGGGGGAAGAGATAGGAGAATAAAATGGGAAGAGAAATGAAAAAGCAGATATGAATGAGTCATAGAAGGAAATAAAGGGGTAAATGGGGTCAGAAGAAGGAATGGAAGATAAAAGGAAGCATTATAATTATTATAAATACAGAAGATTTCAGGGTCAGCTGACTTTACCCAGAAGCTCCATTCGGTGCCCCAGCCCCCTGGGGTTCGGTCCGGTCCGGAGCTCAGGGACTCCTCAGATGACACTTTGATGATTCGGTCCAGGTTGTCGTTCATCACCTGCACAGGACAATGAGATTACTGAGCCATACAGGCGAATTATTCACATACAGGGTGAAAGGGGTCCTTGTAATCTGGGTGTCAGTAATAGTGAGGGAAATGATGTGACTCTGCCCCCTGTATGTGTGGAGGACTCAGTACTTATATCAGTGCCAGTATCTGGGTACCAATGCCCGGGATATCACCTGGCACCCTGTGCCCTCAGACCCTCCCCCACCCATGTCTCCCCCCTACTGTCACCCATAATTAAAGTCAGATCTGCGGGCCAGAACTGGCTCCCACCTGTAGCACGGGGGGCTGCTCATCATTCTGCTCCGTCACCCCAGGCGTCATTTCCCCTCCAGCCAAGGCCTCAGCAGGCTCCTCCATCTTTGGAATGCGAAGGATGCTCGTCGCCAAGCAACCAGACTCCATAACAACGTGCACCCGGCAGCAGTAGCCATAGCAACCGGCCAAGCTGGGGGAAACACGTGCACGCGCTGAAAAACGAGAGAGTGAATACCGACCTCTAGTGGACGGAGGCACACAGCGGCTCTCTGTGCTAGGCTGATGGTCAGTTATTTTCCAGATAAAAGTTGGAACTCATACATTATGTGATTTTTATGTAAATTTTAAAATTCAAAAGTTTAAACAACAGAATAAATGACAACCAAACCAGATGCACTGCAAAGCATGCTGAATTTAATTCCAGCAAGCCTGATGTTAGTGTACATGGGTCCTTGTGGCAAGTATATATAGGCTTAGGGTACCAGTTATATGGCTGGTGTACATAGGTGCATGAGATCTGTTTGCCAGGAAATTTGCAAAATATATAATTCACATGCCATGCTGCCATTGCTGTGTGTCCAGACTTTGCATTATCTCTGGTGATTCAGTATCCATGCTGCCCATCTCATCTGGGCCTGGACCCTGATGGTGTTGCTGTCTGCTGATTCCATTCCTTTGCTGCCCAGTTGTAGTGAACTTTGTATGTGCCTGGTATGCCAAACAGCATGCTGAATACACCTGTTCCGAATCACCCAGCACCTATTCAGTGTCCAGTGATCATCTACTGCATCCAGACCAATGCAGGCACCCAGGTCACACCTGCGGTAGGTGTAGGGAATTCCCTAAAGTCAATACATCCTCAACCACCTATGTGGAAATAGCCCTCATCCAGGGCTTTATTGTGGTGCCATTCATTTGTTGCTTAAATTCTTTCAAGGGCTCCTCTATGGTAAAATATCAGAAAGACCGGTCCAAGGTATTGCTGGCATGGTAGTAGCTGAATTATTTTTTTTCCTCTAACAAATCAACATAATAGCAGCTCAAAGGCAACATAAAGAAACTTAAAAATCCATCCTAAATCTATTAGAACCTACTCAAAAATGAAAGAGTTTAACGTTTGACTTGCTTCTGTGTGTGCATATCTTTTTTATTAATAAACAGGATTTATATAGCACCAACATATTATGCAGCGCTGTACATTAAATAGAGGTTGAAAATGACAGACAGACAGTTACACAGGAGGAGGAGAGGACCCTGCCCTGAAAAGCTTACCCTTTAGCCCATATCTCTATACCTATTAGGAGTAAATACCTCTCTTGCTGTGTGTGCTACCGTATTTTTTGCCGTATAAGACGCACTTTTTCTTCCCCAAAACTGGGGGGGGAAAGTTGGTGCGTCTTATACGACAAATACCGTGTTATAAAATAATTAAAATAAGATACTCACCCGATACCCGATCCTGTGTGTGTCTCCTGAGTGATCAGAAGGGGAATTTGAATGGCACATGAGTGATCAGAAGGGGAATTTGAATGGCACAGTATTTGGTTCAGAATCTTTTTTTTCTGGATTTTCCTCCTTTAAAATTGGGTGCGTCTTATATTCCGGAGCATCTTATACGGCGAAAAATACGGTAATTGAGGTCAGGTCATTTAACACCCAAAGCAAGAAGAGCCAGTGGTCAACAACACCCCCCCCTCCCCTTCACCCTCATCATTGCTACAAACTGGGCAACTATTGCATTTTCAATGTAAATCTTAGAACTAATACAAAACCAAAAGCAGAGGACCCAACACATTTTTATTTAAGCATTATCGTTTAATACAATTGTAAAAATAAACTTTGTACAGTCATTAGGTAAGCAGAAGAACAGAGCAGTATTGTGACCAAAGCCAAGGAATTCCTCTTCTTCATTCCGCAAGCAATTTCACTCTCGCCATTTAAGAAATAAATTATAAGCCCCAGGCAGCACACAGGAAGAAACCCTGAAAGAGAAGAAAACAAGAGACATCATTTATCATCGTTATGTCTGGTGATATACAGTTTCGAATCTCAGCCAGGGCATGGATCTGCATGGAGTTTGCAGGTCCCCCCGTGTTGGTGTGGGTTTCCTCCGGGTACTCCAGTTTCCTACCACATTCCAAAAACATGCAGTTAGGTTAATTGGCTCCCCCCAAAGTTGCCCTTAGGCTGGGTACACACTTGCAAAAAAAGTCGTTTGAAAGGATCTTTCACGGTCCAATGACAAAAGACTGCACAATGCATGAACAAGTGCTGTACATATAGCACCGTTCTGCTCTCCCCGCCACGCGCTCTCCCCCATCACTTCCATTACGATCGTTCGCCCTCTATCGTCCTTGGATCCGCCAGGACGGTCGGGTCGTTCGGACGATGGACGACAGGCACTGTATTCACGTCAGATTCTCGGCCCTGAGCCGATTATCGGACGGGAAGCATTGCAGGTGTGTACGTAGCCTTGGACTGTATTGATGGCTATTAATTAACTAACAATTAACTAATTCATTAATTAACATATGGCTATGGTAGGGACATTAGATTGTGAGTTCCTTTGAAGGACAGCTAGTGACATGACTATGGACTTTGTTCAGTGCTGCGTAATATGTCGGCGCTATTTAAATACTGTGTAATAACAATAATACTACTGCAGTTATTACCTTCATATCTCTACACTGCTGCCCATTGGTATGTGTGTGAATCAACAAGCCAGAACATCATGTATCATCTATTACTGTAAGTTTTGGGAATATAGAGAATATGTCAGCCTTTCACAAACAAAACTAAAATAAATTAATTGGAAAAATTCCCTTTACATCGATTGCCTCCTAGATTGTAAGCTCTTCGGGGCAGGGTTCTCTCCTCCTGTCACTGCCTGTCTGTCATTTGCACCCACTATTTATTGTACAGCACTGCTTAATATGTTAGCGCTATATAAATCATCTTTATTATTAATAATAATAATGATCGATGTGAAGAATGTCCCTTTTCCCATGGTGGTCTGAATTCAATCATTATAAACAAGAGAAATGGTCATTGGGGTCATGCTTGTGGCACTGCCAATTTGTGTTACACTCCAAACTATGCAGCCACAGCTCAGGGAATCCTTGGTTGACAATAGCTGGTACTGTATACACATTTTAGTCTATGCACTGCTCCCTATTGTACGATTCCACACCATGATGACAAATGATGTAATGTTGTTAGGAATAGTGTATACAGGTAGTCCCTGAGTGAAGGACATCCGACATACGGACAACTCCTAGATACATGATTTGCAGAAGAAATCTTTTGCTAAGCACAGCTGAGGTTGTGGGTGATCTTAGGGACTGAGCTCTTCTACAAACTCTTGTAACTCTTTCATGACCAAGACAAACTCTGCAGTTGTTCCTTTTTGCATATCAAAGCACAGTTTGCTCCAGAAGTTAATTAATGTCTAGGCTCAAAAAAGATTTTTTTTGGCTTTGTTTGCGATTAGCTCACAGTAATGTTTTTTTACAGTAACTGACATCACGCTGCATAATAATATGTTGAAAAAAAACATCTGTCCTAATTGTGTTTAATAAAATAATGTACCTGTACCTACTTACATACAAATTCAACCTAAGAACAAACCTATAGTCCCTATCTCATTTGTAACCCAGGGACTACCTGAATACCTTTACAAGTATATGCAAATCAACAAGATGGAACATCATGTATTATCTGTAACAATCGAGACCGAACACATAGGTAAGGGGGTGTGGGCTGCCTGCTGGCACAACATTTTTGGGGGTTCTTCAATATGTGATCCCAGCATCATCAGTACCAGAAGCAGCCATTGTTTCCTTACATGTATCATGATGTGAGACAGTGTGCATCATCCTCTATACATTGAAGACACGCAGAGTGTATGCCCTGTGCAGCTGCCAGGCTCTGATTGATGGGCACTGATCACAATACAGGAGCACTGTCATTATTCTAATGTCATCCTTGATCAGTGTCAGCAGGGGAAATTCTGCATTGACATTGCCCTGCAAGGCAGCGAAAAGGGAGGAAAGATGAGCACAAGCTAGCTGACCTAGGTAAAAGTAAGGCTGTCAGGTATTTTAGGAGCCAGTGGTCAACACCCACCCCCCTTCTTAGATCTTGGATCTAATAAAAAACCAAATTTAAGCAGAGGACCCAACACATTTTTATTTAAGCATTATCGTTTAATACAATTGTAAAAATAAACTTTATACAATCATTAGGTAAGCAGAAGAACAGAGCAGTATTGTGACCAAATCCAAGGAATTCCTCTTCTTCATTCCGCACGCAATTTCACTCTCACCATTTAAGAAATAAATTATAAGCCCCAGGCAGCACACAGGAAAAAACCCTGAAATAGAAGAAAACAGAGACATCATTTATCATCGTTATGTCTGGTGATATACAGTTTCGAATCTCAGCCGGGGCTCTATCTGCATGGAGTTTGCAGGTTTCCCCCGTGTTTGTGTGGGTTTCCTCTGGTTTCCTCCCACATTCCAAAAACACGCCAGTATAATATGTAATGTATCCGTGTCATGTGAGTGTCAGCACCCAGGTTTATCAGAATAATAAGAGAAGAATTGAACTGTTTAAATGGCAAACCGTTTTCTGTAAATGTCATCCTTGATCAGTGTCAGCTGGGATATTTCTGCATTGTCATTGCCCTGCAGACAGCGAAAAGGGAGGAAAGATGGGCACAAGCTAGCTGACCTAGGTAAAAGCAATGGTGAGGCATCCAGATGGTTTGATGATGTCAGAAGTCTCAGCACCTTTCACCAGTCTATGATCACCCAAATGGAATAACATTGACATTATGAGTGGGAGGGGCTTACCAAACACTCCATTGATGGGGCCAATGGAGGTCACACCTTGAACCCCAGGGCCCTCATACATTCCTTGTGAGCCTCAATCAGGTCCCGGCACTGATCTTCCCCCCTCTCGATGATGCTGGAGAAAGAGAAAGAAACAGATATCAGTGTCCTAGCATAATATTGAAAAAGAAGGAGTATACAGGTAATCCCAGAGTTAAGGACATCTGACATACGGACGACTCCTAGATACGAACGGAGGCCTAATGGGTTAATTTAATTTTTTTTTTTGCTTAGTTTGTGATTAACTCAGTGAGGATTATTTACAGTAACTGACACCACCCTGTCTAATATTATGTTGGGACAAACATCTGTCCTAACTGCAATTAATAAAATAATGTACCAGGTCTGACTTACATACGAATTCAACTTAAGAACAAACATACAGTCCCTATCTCGTATATAACTCGGGGACTACCTGTATAAGTACAGGGTCCCCAAAGGGCCTTATTTATTGTCCCCTGGTCAGTAAAGGAAGAAAATTCCCCCACAGCATTTATTTTGCTGCAGACTTTCCCTCACATCCTGTCTTGCCCTAGACAGTAAGTGAGGGAAACACTGCAGCACAATCAAGCAGGACAGGAAGTGAAAGGAAATCTCTCCAATGGTTGCTTAGATAGCAGTAAAACCCATCAGGAGTTCTCATTTCCTATTCTATCCAAAACAAAAATATAATTTTCCTGTACTTAGGAGAATCCTCCTCTCACTTCCTGTTCAGTCTCTGGGACAGGAAATGAAGGAAATCTCCACAACAGGAAAACAGGACTTTATTGAGTGTTTTAGGTGGAGGACACTTTAGGGTCCGCATCCCACTCACCAGGCATCCCGGGCCTTCTTGGTCTCTGGGCAGGCACAGCAAGGCCTCAATGGCTTCTTCTCCTGAGTGTCGGAGGTTGCAGGGGTCGACTCGCAGCTTGCAGCGGCCAGACTGGACATTGTGATATCGCCAAGGTGTCTAAAATCTGAAACATGCATTGAATGAATAAAAACATTAACATACAACATGTAAAGTACACAACAACCCCTTATACCAATACACGGGGTGGGGCGGCCTACAGAATAGTTCTACATCTGGGAAGAATTTAACCATTGCAGGATCTTAAGCTTTCAGGTCTAAACTTCCCCAGAATAATTCTTCTAATTTCTCCATCACCCAGCTCCGAAGTAATAACAGTGCCAATACCAGAAGCCAGCCATTATTTACTGCCCGGTTTATGCCGATAATACTCTGCAGCATTAACGCAGCACTGTGTGTTCCTTCCTGCATTGTTCTATTTACAATATATTGTGATGTGATATTTCTATTATATAAATATTTATTTGAAGAAATTGGGGAAGATTGAAAGGCATAGATGTATTAGGGCCATGAAAAGGGGGTGCTGTGGTGCTGGGGGGGGGGTTGGAACCCCTGGAGAGAGGCGGGGGCTGAGGAAGGCTTGGAACCCCAAAGAAGGGAGGGCATTGATGAGGGGGTCAGAACACCCAAAGAAGGGGGGTGGGATGGTGAGGGGGGGGCTCAGGCCCTCAGGGGAGAGGGGGGGGGGGTGAGATCTGGAGGTGATTGGGGCACATAGGAGCAGTTCTATTGGTATTTGGGCCCCAAATAGGAAGGTTGGCGGGAAAGGGGCAGTTGTGTAGGGCAGAGGGACACATTGGGTTGGTACACCAGGCTGGACATTACATGTCAGGCCCCCATACACAACACTTGTCTCTGCTCTCCATGCTGGGTGACCCCATCAATGTCACGTGTGATTTGCTGCTTGACACCATATAACCTGCTGAATACAGGAAATGTCCACCGTGTCACAGCTGTCAGTGCACCCCTCTTCTCCCTTCCCCCATGTCGGTGACCCCACACCCCGGCATAACACCGACACAACATAACACTCACCTCTCTTTTTCACAATCACGTGTTCAACTAAAACAGGAACCACCCGCACTAAGCATGCGCAAAACATTCAAGGTCAAGGCCCCGGGAGCTGATGCAAAGGACAAGAGCATGCCGGGAAATGTAGTTACGTAAGAATAGGACATCTTTAGCGCCCTCTAGTGGCACCTAAGACTATTTATGGCTCTATAGTCAGCAGCGCCACCTGTTGGCACAGAGCGCTACATCCACGTGCGGATATTTGTTTAGACGTCACAAACATGGAGCACGGGTTTGCCTACGGGTCACGTGGTGATGTTGGCAGGGGAACCCTGGACGCCGGCTCTCTCGTCTCTTAGCAACCGCAGCAACAAAGATGGCGGCACAGGAGGAGGCAGGTAAAGTGGGCACAGTGGGCACTGAGTGCCAAGATTTATGTCAGCTGCCAGGACAACACAGGGACCTCGGACAATTCTGCAATGCTTTATCAAACTCCTACTGATTGGGGTCCCTTTGTAAAAGTTTTCACCCAAAATACACCCATCTTTGACTCAAAATACACATATTTTACTTTAAATCCAGTTACAAAATGTATGAATCAACTTTCACTCACAATTCATACACGTTCTAACTAAATGCAGTGTGAAAATATGTGTATTTTGGGTAAAAGTTGGGTGAATGTTTGATTTTAAAAAAATTTAATCTCCCTGTGCTTCTTAGGTGAATGACTTCAAAATGAAACAAAAAGAAAGTCTCTTATAAAGTAGTGAATGTAACATTCACTAAATATTGTCTGGTGGAGAATCATTCATTGCCATTGAAAACATGTAACCCTAAAAGATTGTTCACCAGGGAATGTTTGGTGAATGTAAAATTCACTGGTTTTTACATGTGTTTTTGTTGTGTGTATATGTTTAAACCAATATAAACCCTCAGGGTCAATTTTATTCCCATTTATCTCTCATCACCCTTCCCTCATCTGCCTTTATTTCTCCTTTCCCATTGACTCCAACATATACAAATTTACTAATTTGTTCTACAAAGTGAAATCTGAATTTTTTTCTTCACTAGTGATGAGCCAATCAGGAGAATCTATGATAAGCATATATTGGATTCACCTGCAGATCAGCATTCACATTGCACAGCCAATCAGGATTATTCTCCACAGGCTGGACCAATCTATTGGGGAATTAACTTTGATCTGCTCTGTCAATGGATTTTCCTTACCCCGTCTAATTTCTTAGAATCCTCTGCTGTATAGTGTGAGGTTGGTGCTGCATTGGTTTCGAATTCAAAACTGCCCGCTCTTCCCTTTTCTATTATAACTATTACGCATGATTTATATAACTTATTACGCAGTGCTGTACAACAAATAGGGGTTGTAAATGACAGACATATACAGACAGTGACACAGGAGGAGGAGAGGACCCTGCCCTGAAGAGCTTACAATCTAGGAGGTGGGGGAAGTATCACACAATAGGAGGGGGGATATGTAATGTTGGGTGAGTAGTGAAGGTTTAGGGGACAGAAGAAGACGGGTAGGTGAGGTTGAAGTGTTGGGTTCTGAGGGCTCTTTTAAATGAGAAGAAAGTAGGAGCAAGCTGAATAGGACGAGGAAGACCATTCCAGAGAGTCGGGGCAGCTCTAGAAAAGTCTTGGAGCCGTGCGTGTGATGAGGTTATAAGTGAGGAAGTCGTTAGTAGGTCCAATAGGAAGCGGTAATGCCAGTAAACAAGAATATGGTATTACTAAACATGTTCAGTTTCCAGTGATGAGTTCTCATTTTTGCTTTTTTGCTTTTTTTGGGTTAGTTGCAGATATGGACAGCTCAGAGAATCCAGGCGGAGAAGATGAGAGCCCCCAGCAGGAAAATGATCACACAGGTCAGTGACAATCAGTTCAAAGAACCAGTTTGTAACACTAACAATGGCTCTCGAAGTCTGGACAAGATACACTTTCATCAGTGAAGCTGGGTGATCCAGCAAACCTGGAATGGATCTGGTCCTGTATTGAAACAATTTGCTAGCAAATAGCAAATGACTCCATTCCATGTTTGCTGGATCACCCAGCTTCACTGATGAAAGTGTATCCCCTCCAGCCTTGGAGAATTTTAACAAATCAGGCTTTAAGTATCAGGCATCATTTGTAAAATTCACCACTACCCCCAGCACAGGATATACCGTTCCAGTTCAGCTTATTATTTGTGTTTTGTATGTGTTTGTTCAGTAATATTTTGTCTTCTTTGATCGCTTTAGAGGTTGAGTCTGCTCACAAGCTAACAGGAGAAATAGCTGATGGTGAAACAAAGGAAACCAATGATCAGAATTTGGAAGATGAACACCGCTCTGAGTTTAGTACTGAGGTTACAGAAGGGCAAAATGAAGCCACAGCGCCATCCCATGAACATGACGGCACATTACAAGAGCCTCCCAGTGCCCAGGCATCTTCTGAGGGAGCAGAAGAAATTGCCACCCAGGGTATTGCAGGTGATGATGAAGGAGCGGGTACTGGGGAGCAGCCAATGCTGGCTGAAGTGCCTGAAGAGGTGCCAGGGCAGACATCAGAGACCCTTGAAGTAGACTCTGGTAATGAGAATAAAACTGCTTTGGAGCCTCCATTGGAAGAAGAAGGATCTGAGCAACCTACTGTAGAAGAAAGTGCTGGTGGTGACCAGGAGATCCAGTACGATCAAAACCACAAAGTCCTTCTGGAGAGCTCTGAAGGTGAATTTGTGATTTGTATTCATTTTCTCAGGTTGAAAAAAAAAACACACACATCTATCAATTCGAAAATGTGGAGGAAAAAGGATAAATACAGAGCTGTACTATTTACTGAATGATTTATATGACATTAGCAGACCCCAGTGCTTGACAGTCATTTTCAGAATAAAGGTACCTGTAGGCATTAGAAAACATTCTCCAAATCCAGCCATTTATGATCAGATTTGTGGTAATGCCAGTGTCTACCGTGGCAATGTCCAACCCCTCAATCTTGCAAACCCAAATCTTGTAGATATAGGCCCTTAGCTTCCTTAGCAAGATTATTTTGTTAATGGCTTCATCCATACTTTGGCTTTTGTCCCTGTCACAGTCAAATGCACATAAACACACAGCAGGATTAAGGACACCTAAGTGGTTAGCACCCTTGCCATATGGTTCTTTGTTCTAAGTTTGAACAGCACCAGTTAAGCCCACTTCATACCCCCTATATTTCTTTCCCTGTGCTGATTAGACCTGATTTCATGGCTGAGGTCTACCAAAGATTCAGCTATGCGAGTGTCCTTAGTAGCAAAATAGGCATTCTCATTGGACAGTGAAATATGATTTCACCATGAAGTCTTGGACAGTCATACCACAGTGGAAAAGAAAAACTAAATCAGAGGGGGGCTCAAAGGAGTTTTTTCTCATTAAAGGTAACAGCAGAGAGCATTTACCCTTTACATTTTCAAATGAATAAAATGGAGTTCCAAATCATTTACAAATGTAAAGGACAACAATACCTTTAGTGCACATTGTTCTTTAAAACATGACCCCCTTTTCCTGAGTGCAGCTCACCTAATAATACTTACCTCTGTTCCCTGTTGCATAGTCAGCTTCCCAAAGGTGTCCCCAAAGGGCCTGATTTATTAAAGCTCTACAGGGCTTGAGAGGATACACTTTCATCAGTGAAGCTGGGTGATCCAGCAAATCTGGAATGGATTTATTTAAAATTATTTTTTATTTGTTAGTAAATGTTTTCAATCTTGGACCAGATCCATTCCAGGTTTGCTGGATCACCCAGTCCCACTCATAAAGGTATATCCTCTCCAGCCTTGGGGGGCTCTATATGTCTTCTTTTTCTTGCTTGCCCATCACAGCCCCAATAATTCCTATATGGAGAGCTATACTTTGCATGACTTCTAAAGGTCACAGGAAAGAGAAGGGCTTCAGCATGCATACTTGAGGTGTTAAAGCTTCTATGAAGACATTTTTGGAAGCAAAGCTATGCAGCTTTGTGCAGGATCTCACAGTTAAGATTACTGGTAAAGGGATTAGGATAATTATTGGTCCAAATGTGCTGCATCCAGGACATTAGTAGTATTCCTATTTTATTAGGACACCTTGTACCAAAAGTACATTTTTCTAATTAATATTGTTAATAAACAGGATTTATATAGCGTCAACGTAGTATGCAGTGCTGTACAAACGACAGACAGATACAGATACACAGGAGGAGGAGTGGACCCTGCCCTGAAGAGCTTATATAATGTATTTCAGTTTGCAACAGACCTGCAACCCTATTCTCTCCCAAACTTCTTTTTATATAGTGCGACCCTGGTCACAAGTCTCTTTTACAAATTCTTGGTTTCCTAGGTAGGGAAAGTTGTTATATTGTCATAGAACAATGACTCATAAAAACCTCTTAACGACTAGCCTGGTGCTCCTTTACTTCTGTGGTTAACCTCATACACAGGAATCTGTTTTTAGCATTAACCATAATCAGAATTCATTTCTATTTTTTTGCCTTTTACCTGCAGGAATAGGGGGGGTAGAACAACAAGTGACGGCAGATGTGGAAGGTGAAAGTGTTATTTTGGGTGAAGATGGAAAAGAAGAAACCACAGAACATTCTGGTGAGTTTCACAATGATTTGTTACCTTGTATACCACAAAGGCTTATATCGATGTAAATGATGACTTCCATATATGACAAGGGACATTTCTTTACCTTTTACATGGAAACGCTAGTATTAAAATACTAATAGAAGTACTAATAGTAATAGTACCAGCGACCACCTTCCCTGAGAACAGAAGTCCAAGTTGAGTGTACATAATATTATGATCCGTGCAGCCAGCTTACCTTTTGATTCTTGAAGCTACACAGGGCTGTGATATATTTTAGGGCTGTGTGTGATTGTGGGGGGGCATCAGAGTATAAGGCTGTGTACATATGTGCGATAATTGTAGTTGGAAGGATCTTTCACAATCCTTTCCAACAACAAAAGACTGCACAATGCATAAACAAGAGTTGTACATACAGCACCATTCTGCGCTATGGAGAGGGGGGATAACGACGGAATGGCACCCTGCTGTGCTACCTCCCCTTTACTTCATTATGATCGTACGTTGTCCGTGGGTCCGCCAGGACGGTCATTGGAATGACAGACGACGAGTGCTGCACACACGCCAGATTCTCATCCGATATCAGCGCTGACGTGTGCCCAAGCTCCTTTAATGAAGACTGATGTCACAGGCACAGTGTTATGTGTATAGTACAGCTGAATCTATCAGGGCTATATAAATGTATAATGTTAGTGTGTAACTGTGAAGGGGATAATAAAGTGTAAGCTCCTCGGTCAGCACTGCAGATATTACAATATATTGTTCTATGTTCCTTTCAAAACATTTCAATATCACGGGTCAGAAAATGTCAGTACTTAACCTAAAAATTACCCTACAAATATAAATGTCTTTTGCTATCCTACCAGCAGAGCGCAGTGAGGTTGAAGTGACTGCTGTGGTTACAGAGAAGGAGGGAGTTACATCAGAGGATGGTGCAGCACCTGAGGCTGGAAATGATGAGGATCAGAGATCAGAAACAGCACAGCGTAATCCAGATGAAGAAGCTGAAGGTAAAATAACACATAAGTATTTTATTCATGACTATGAAGTTACTGATTCAGAGACCTACAGACTTAGGACAGTTTTCTGAGGGTCTATACCATCATTAGGTCTGCTCCAGTGGGACGTACGTTTTCTTACTTTGCAGTTCCTATATAAGAGCATTATCATCCAAACCTCAATGTGGGTGAATTACTAAAGAAATTTAGACTGTTCACTTAACTAGTTGATTTATCACCTTTCAAGTCATAATACAGATACAGCTTAATGAAATTGGTGATAGTTCACTTTTTAATTATATCCAATCATATATAATGAAATAACATAAAAACAGAATATTTCCTTGGGTGTGACTGGATGGGTAAAAAGGAGCTAAAATTCAACTTTAAAAATTGGTGATCCATTGGAGCGTTGGAGCAATCAAAATAGGCGAAGATCTGAACGAAGAAGAGAAGAAGGATGAAGACGGAATAATGACAAGTTAGTATTAATAGGGTTTAGTTCCTCTTTAAAGTAAGTGTCACGCTTGGGGTATTGGGGTCTCTAGGGGACGCTACGGCTTGCACAGACGTGGTGTGAGTCCTAAGAAGGGCCAAGGCACAGAGTCTAAGCAGCCAGGTTGTGGTCCATGGAAACAGGCAGGGAAATACCAGACTGGTTAAAAAGGGGTAATACAGGAGCTGGACAGGGAAAGCACTGAACTAACCAACAGGTGTAGAGGAAATGCTCAGCAAGGCTAGGAGCTCGGCACTAGTGGAGACACGTTGCACGAACGCTGAGTGCTGTGTTTGAGCCAGCTAAATAGCCAGGGATGATTACCTTCCCTGGCAGTATTCCCAAGTGTTGCTCAGGGTGGATTTTCCATACCAAAAGCGCTAGAATTTCCAGGGTAATTAGTCCTACCCTGTTCCCATGGTGTCCTCCAGCAATGTCCAGCATCTTCTTCCTCTTTCCTGCTGATGCTGGCCAGACATCTGTGCCACCTGGAGCTGCCCGACCAGCATCTGATCCGCCGGCATCTTCCTTTGTTCATCTTCGTCCTTTTCCGTCCTCTTGCATCCTCCGGCCGGCATCCTCTGCATCTAATGAGTCACCCGGGAGTTCCCGGTGATGTCATTGCGTGAGGTTGTTGCGTTGGGAGAGTGGCGGAAATTTCCAATTATTTTGTATTGCATTCAGTACAAAATAACTGTATTGAATGCAATACAGTGGATTTATATGTCTAAAAGCGGTACATTGTTTTTCATGAAAATTTATTTTACAGTATAATATAATATTATGAGTATAATGAACAATTAATGTATTGTTTTGTATGCTAATACTATTATATTATACTGCAAAATACATTTTCTTGAAAAACAATCTACCGCTTTTAGACATAAATCTGGACAGAAGTGAACCGCCCAGGAGAATAATCATACTGCTAGGGAGGTTAAGAGGCTACTTCCTGATTGTCCGGCAGGTTGGGTGAAACTGAGAAAACATGGAAGAGCAGGTGCACCCGGTCTCAGAACTTCCTTCCAGTGCAGGGGAGAGGTGCCTGCACTTCAGAGAGGAAGAGATAAGTGTGACAGTAAGCATAGCTTCATTTTATTTACTAAGATAAGTGAAGTATCCCTTGCAAGGATAACATCTTATTAGGCAAGATTTCAGCAAGTATCCTAATCATGTATCTGTATGTTGTTAGAGGTGAATGGGCCCTAAACCATATTAATAAGGGTGATGGTTTTGTTTCCATCCAGTTGTCGCTGACCCAGGAAATGTAACCAAAGAAGAAGATGCCACTGAGATGATTTCAGATGATTTAACAGAAGAGGATCACAGTGCATATGACACAGTACAGGAGTCTGCTGATAACAGTGAGGACCCAATCAATATTTTTTATTTTTTTATAAAATCACTACCAGGACTGACAAAGTATCCTACTGGCCCTTTAACCTGAAACTTTGCCCAACTTTATATAATATTAACAACAGTATTTATATTACATGAAATAATGGATTTCCAACAAATGGGTCAATGGAGCATACGTCTGTATGATGTCAATTAAACATTGTTTACCAACAGCACCCAAAGAAAAGGCTAATGGCAAGTATTCTGGTCAAGATGCGCATACAGGGATCCTGGTAAACTCCAGTAGGTTTCAGCAAGAGACATCCATGCTTGTCCTTCAGGGTAAGTTCATCCTGGTATGCTTACTGCATGATGAATTGTGGCTGCTAAGGTAAGCGGTGGCCATATTGGATTTTCCAGGATCCATGCATGCTCATGTTGGCCAGAATACCTGCGTTTGACTTTTTCTTTGGGTACTGTTGGTAGGCAGTCGCCTGTCCTGCTGCAGTTAGTGTAACCATATACCCAGTAGGACCATACCTACCCTGTGGAGGTTATAGGAAATCCTTTGCTTGCTGATATACTCCCGTGAAGAAGCAGGTAAACTGTGAATTGTGTTAGGAATCCATATTTTCAGTCAACAAATCACTAATTGTAAACAAATTAATTGACCTCATGCAGACCTATGTTTTTATATTGTATTGTTAAGTTATAATACAAAGTGTTTGTTGTTTTAACTCCACCCTCCACCGCTAAAATGCCTTTCTCTCAATCTTACAAATAAGACAGCACTACAAAGGTCTTAAGCCTTTTGTTCTTTGTTATTTTATTAAGTTGCAAAAAAGAAAACAAGCCATCATCAAACTTTATAGCTTCAGGCACAGTGGAGCAAAATCACCCTCATATTCACAGCAGAAACATTGTACACATTTACGCTATCCTCTTGGTAAGCTGCAACGGCTTGCAAAATACAATGAGCAGCACATCATTTTAGGAAAATGGGTAGTGACATGCCAAATATTTTATTTATCTAATAGTAATGGATTTTGGTTGCTTTTACCTCCCCTCACTATAACCCTTCTGGTTATGTTTTTTCTCTTTAATAAAGATTTTTAGGCATGGAGGACAGGTGTGGATACTTAGTACAGTAATACATTAAATCTATTTTTATCTGTGTATATCTGCTATACGTTTTTGTTTATTGTAATAGGTCAAGCTCCAGAATCATCATCCAAAGAACAACCAAAGTCAGAAGAAGATGTGAAGAAAGAGGTGGAGGAAATAGAGCAGAAGATTCCAGAGGACTTCTACTATAATTATGAGAGTATCTGCTCCCAGCCGTACATCACCCCGGACTCTGGAATCCCTAGTGGTGTCCTTCAATTGCTGTATCCTTTATTATTCAGAAAGAAAGTTCTGTTGTTGTCCACAGGGGTCTGTTTATAAAGGCTGAATGATTAAATGTATGAGTACAGGGGACTACAGTCCAGGTGGATAACCTCCTTTAGTATTTCTATTGAAAACAGAAAGAATTTGTTTTACAGGAGAGTGTGGGTCCAGTTGGATCATCTCCTGTAGTCTGCAAGTAGAGAACAGTTATGATTTGCTGTCCAGGGGAATGTAGTCCAGGTGGATCACTTTCTGCACTCTGCAGACTGTGGACTGTACATAGGATCTGGAGTTGGATACTGGGGTATGTATACTGGGTGGATCACTACCCATACTCTTCCTGTAAAAAGCAGGTAGGGTCTCTGTACAGGAGACATGCCCAGATGAATTACCTACTATAGTCTTCCTATAAAAAACAGGATCTTTGGTTCAGGGGATCATAGTCCAGGAGGGTCATCTTCTGTTCTGTGGATCTGCTGTACAAGGGATCGTTGCTCACAATATTCATCTTCTTTTTTTTTTCTTGTAGATAAAAAGATTGAAACTTTACACAGTTGGATCACTTTCTGTGCCCTTTTTAAATAGAACAAGCAGGGTCTTGTGTGAAAGGTTGTTGTCATTGTGGGTTTTTTACTGTGTTGCTCCTGTAGAGAACAGGTAGGTTCTGTTATACAGAGCAATGTATTCCAGGCAAATCACTTCCTATAGTCTTTCTGTATAGATCAGGTAGGATTTGTTGTACAGAGGAACTTAACCCATTTGGATCATTGTTTTTTTCTGTTTTTTTTTTATAGAGCATAGATAGGGTCTGTTGTGTGTAGGCATGTAATCCAGGTGGGTTGCTTGCTGTGTTTATGCCATAGAACAGGTAGGATCTTTTGAATGGAGAAACTTAGCCCAAGTGGATCATTTCCTGTGTTCTTTTTTATTTAGAACATGTAGGATATGTTGTACAGGATAATAAAATTCTCTACTCTAGACTTTTTTCCTCAATATATGTCAGACATTCTTTTGGTTATGACTGCAACAAAAGAGCCAACCTTCATTTACTGGACGACCAGACCCTGCTTTAT
>NC_092858.1:174856648-174873598 GCF_032062135.1 Pyxicephalus adspersus
ACATTTAGTTTGAAATTTTAAATAAGGAAGCAGTTTTGTATGTGAATAGGCGATGAAGCATTAATAATAATATTTAAAGACAAAAGGTTATGAATTTCACATAAGATAACGAAGATAATGAAAGACAAGTAACAAGAGAAAGAATTTATTCCAAGCAGAAAAACAACACACTGTGATTTGAATGGATGTAGGGTATTGTAATGGGTGCAACCTCAACCCCACTAACCTTCAATCTTTAAGGTAATATCTGGATCAGAATGGGGAAACATGCTTCTATGGGAAGGAGGTCTCATCAAGGTTGAGATTTGCAGAAGAGGCCGCAGGCCATGCCATAGTGGCTCTATTAACCAGTTTGTTCTGGATGAAGGCGAGCTTATCACCATTGGAGCCGATGGATATGTTAGGGTGAGTACATAATATATTTTTTGGAATTTCACTGCATAAATTCTAACAGCATGGTTCTGACTTCTTCTCTTTTTTATCCATTTTCTTCTGTAAGGTCTGGGATTTTGAGACTGTGGACACTGCCGACACCATCGATGACACTGGGGTCCTGGAGATGGAGCCAATGAATGAGCTGCAGGTTGGGAAGAACGTCAATCTTCGCTTTATGGTGAAGACAAAAGAAAACGACTCGCCTGTGTGGTTTGCTCAGGTATACCAGAGTCATCAAGGTCTATGGGCTGGTATTTTTATAGTGGGATGTATACTGACATGTAGAGACAATCAGGAAAAAGAGCCATGTTGCAGGAATAAAATACGTATTCAGAATCTAAGCAGGATACACCCTATAGAAACTACCTAGTGCCAGGAGTAGATTTGATGGCTGGTTTTAATGTAAGATAAAAACGAAACTTTAATTTTATTAAAATATATTTATAGTACATGTTGCAATAATGTACATATATACATGTATATATTATATTTTGCACACTTTGATCTTCCTTTAATTAATTTTTTTTTTTAATTTGCAGGATCCCAGTGGTGGAATCTGGAAGCTGGACCTTTCCTTTTCAAATATAGTAATGTTTTTTTACACATTGTTTTTCTGACTCTTTAATAGCTTATGTGGAATGTTAAGGACAATGAGCACTATTTAGTTAAATTTGGACTATTTCTGATTACATTTTCCTTTCTCATAAGCCTGGTTGTGCTTTATAAAAGTAGCCTGTGCATTGAAATAGGTCATTTAGAAAATATTCTAAAAGCAGTAACAAAATTATGTTATATTTGGTATTTTTTTAACATTAACACCAGTTGTTTTCTGAAATGCATGGTGGATATATGTTTTTGATCACAATGAATGATATTAATACATAGTAATGTACAGGATGAGAAGAACCGCTATTGTTTGTCTGTGACACTGTTTTCTAAATTTTGAACTTTACTTTGTGTAAGCCATTGAAATTTTCTACTACAGCACCCCTGCTTGCAAGCTAAAAGGCTAAAAGCCTTTTGCTTTTATGATACTGTCCTGTTACTGTCTGTGCTGGCCTAGCTTGTCTGCCTCTCGACTTCACTGCCTAGATAGCCCTTTAGGTAGGTGTCAGGGTAGGAGCAAAGAGAAATACTACAGAGTGATAGCTGAGTCTGCTGGGGCTTCCAACATCACATCAAAGATGTTTTCACCCTGCAAGGGTCTCAGCTTTTGGATGTCTACATAAGGGTGGCTTATACAGATAATGCCTAAAATATGTTAAATGCACATAAAACTTTATAGGAAGATTGTTATTGAAATGAATAGTCTGGTGACAGGGTCTCTTTAGGAAAGATTGCACGGCCCCCACGCCACTTCACATTGGCTCCATTTTACAGAGATCTCCCCCACCTCTATATTGGCACAACTCTTCTCAGTATAAAGGAAGGACACAAAGTGATGATTTGTGACAGATGATATAATCTTCCTGTGTCATGTTGTTTGATTTTTTCACTGGCTCTTCTTCATATTCTTCCTGCAGACTCAGGACCCAGAACAGCTATTCTCTTTCCATTCTGGGAAGATCAATGCATTGGATGCCTCACCTTCCACGTACCTCATGGCGACTACATCTTTAGATCGTAAGTTCAGTCCGCACCTATACATACATGTCATCAATAAATCTGCCTTACATTCTTGTGCAATTAGTTTTGTTTCATGTTATATTTTTGCTTTTTATTTTAATAAGTTTGACAAAAATTTACAACTCCTTAAAGGTCTTAGTATCTGCAGCCTCTTAGGACTTGACAGACAGATATTGTATACAGATCTTTTGAAAGTTTGTACAGCTCTAATATGTTTCTCTTTGCTGAATATTTAAAGTTCAGCTTTAAGTAATTTAGCAAAAAATATTATACAGTTTATTGCCTTTAGCGATCTTATTTGCATGTTGTGTTGCATGAAATTCCACTCTAGGCCAGTGGGGAATATTCAGTTTATCGCTTTACCATGGAGGAACCATGAATATGTTAAATTCAGTGTCTGTGCAAACCCTTTCTCTAGAGTTTTAGACAGACCACCACCAATTTTTACCATTTCATATTAAAGAGCTAACAAGTAGTAAACCAACTATTCACACAGACATCCTGCCTGGAAAATCCAAATTTGTAGGTGTAAGTTAAAGCTGAATTCCTGGTGAACAGCTAAATGCTGAGATAAAATACATAAAAGGGGCTTTTCAAATTATTTATATTTCTGTTAATAAATACCTTTACTATGCAGCAAAGTACTGTTTGGCAGGGCAAGGGGGTTGTAGTTCCTCATCTGTGGTTTAATAACTCTTATCCTTCCCCCTGCATGTGACAGGACACTAAAGGGAGAAGCAGCAGTGTGCTCATACCTCTGCTTTCTTTTCATGACAGCATGCTCCTTGCACTGCAGTACAAGTGATTTCTCTTTCTGCGTCTTCCCTCTCCCTCAGTGTGAAATCCGCTGTATCAGGACTGCAATAAGCTGATACCAAGTCAGATTCAAATACTTTCTTTGCTTGCAAAATAAATACTGATCTGCATTTTTTTGTCTCTATTTTCCTCACCTACAATTCTGCTTCTGGTTGTGAATATGGACTTGTTTAGGATCAGTGAGGATTTATGACTTTGCTGGGAAGTTTCCTTTAGTGGAAATGAAGTTTAAACAAGGAGGAACATCGCTGATCTGGGCCCCCCGCATGGTATGTAGCCAGTCTTCATCTCACACAGACACGTGCCCTGATTGGTGGAGGTGGTGATTACCTGGCACTGTGTACTATATCCCATCTCTTGTTTTCCGCAGGTCAACCCTAAAGGAGGATTATTTGCAGCAGGATTTGAGGACGGTGTTGTGCGCATCTTGGAGGTTTATAACTCTTCTGGGATGAGACTGTTGGCTGGGCGTAGAGGAACACAGGATGCTGGAATAAGTCTAAAACAAGCCTTCAAACCACATAATGCACCTGTCACATGTCTAGCGTATGAGCGCAATGGGGAGATCCTCGCTACCGGGGTAAAGTTTATTTTTAGGTTCATCATCAGTTCATTTCCCTAAAAAATACAGATTATAGCACAGAAAAGTCCAGTATTTCAAATAGGTACTTGCTCTGTATTTCCTTTTAATAAGTGCTGAGATATGTAACCAATCCCTATTCCACAAAGAGTCAGTTCTGTAACAAAGCCCCCTTTCATCTTAGATGTCACAGTCCTATTGTGAAAGTCTCTAGTGGCACATTCTGCTGGCTCAGGTCCTCTGTACCTCTCTGCATTTCATGTTATGTAGCTGCTGTGGAAAGAATAAGTAGAGCAGATTTTCTCAACCTTCTAAACCTGGAGGATCCCTTGAAATAACTTTCAGGTCTTCAGAGAACCCTTACTTTAATTACTATATCCTCAGCCCACTGTACATTAGTGTGGTGGTCAGTAGAAAATTTGCCTCTCAAATTGCTGGCCATTGGGAAGAATGTCACCCTTACAGATAGCCAGATAGACCACTAGCAACCTATGAAGGAAACTTGGTTAAGAAGCACTGCTGTAAAGTGTCATTAGAGTCTGCTGGGGATGCTAGCATGCAGCCTAAAGTTGCCATTTCCAAATATAAGTTACCCAAATTTCAGGACTCCTCGGACACTATCTTAAGATTCTTTACATTATGTCTAATGATTTGCATCTTTAAAGGGGCTACAAATTCACTGGAAGTTTACTAGTGCTTTTGCCCTGAGTTTCCAGGTATCCAAAACCGCTGCCTATTATTTGCACTAAGAATCATGAGCTCCCCATTCATCTGTAACTATATGTGATACTACATGTGTACACAACATGGCCAACAGTTTGTGGACAACTGGCCATCACACCTACGTATTTAGCCACAAGTATGTGGATCCTCCTACCTCAATTATTGAGTTCAGGTGTCTCCTGTAAAGGATCCTGTTAATACTACAACATACAAAGACATTGCAGACAATCGTGCTTTTCCAACATTGTGGTCACAGTTTGATGAATGCCCTTTTCTGTTCCTCCATGACTGTTCCCTGTATACAAAGCCAGCTCCATAAAGACATGGGGTCACCTGTTTGGTGTGGAGGAACTCAAGTGCAGATGGCCTTGACCTACACCCTACTGAACAGCTTATTAAAGAAAATTAATTCTGATTTTGAGCCAGGTCATCCCATTCATCTTTCAACATGACCTCACAAATAGGTACAATGGATTCACTATATGTTATGGAAAATCTTCCCAGAAGAGTGGAGGATTTTATACAAAAAGGCAATGACTTATTATGCCCATGGTTGGCAGTCTACAAACCTTAAACCATAAAGTTTATCCTACATTATGAAGAATGCTATAACCCAGCAGGTAATGCAGCCCATTATTTCCCAGCTATAAGTAAGTAACCCCCTTCAAAACTTGCAGGGAAGGAGCTTTTGCTAAATAAATGCAATAGCCAGTCAAGTCCTAAAAAACTTGATAAAAAAAAAAATGTATATCTATTTTCCTTGTCTGAAACCGATATCTGTAATGTTTTCACTCAATAGAGCACAGACAAAACTGTTTTCTTCTTTGCCGTTGGAGACACTTATGAGCCTATTGGATTTATCCGCGTTCCAGGACCGATTAAGGAATTGCACTGGTCTCCTGCATTACATGTAAGTTGCCCGGGGTGCAAAGGGGCTGCATACATCTGTGGGTGGTGCCAAGTCACATATGTGCAGTCATGTCTGTGTGAAGTAAGGTTTTCATTTTGTTTTGGATGAAGTTGGGATCAGAGCATAAAAACACCCACCAGCCAGTGCCTAGGTTACGTGTTTAGGAGGCCAGCAGTAAACATAGAATGAAGTTTTATAGCTTTTTATTTTTGTGTGTCCCTTTTCTGTTCTCACTTTAGTTCTAGAAACATGACACCATCTCTTCTAGTGCTTTTTTAGGTTTCCATATAGCATTTCAAACTAAACAAACTACAACTGAAAAAAAAACACCTTGGTGCGTGTGTATACCAATTTATTTTTCAAGTGGGTGTGAATGAGGTTAAGCTAACATGTAAACATAAAATGCTCTCTTTAGTAAATTAAAAATGAATTCTGCTTGCTTTCAATTAATATATATATATATATATATATATATATTACATATGTACAGTTTCAGCACCTTGGAGAGCATATTAGCCTACAGGCTTTCTGACTGTATATGTGATGATGTGAAAAACAGTATGAACAAAGAATGTTCTACTAAAGTCTGCATGCATAAATATTATTGGTCCTGATGCTTTACATCCCTTAGAATTTCCTGCATGAACTTTGTATATGTCTGCAGCAATTAAGCCTTTTTTTGTTTTTGGCAGGAAGAAAACTCATTGCTGGTTCTGTGTGAGAATGGATTCGCTGTAGAGATTCCAGTCCCATCGGCTCAAAAAAATGATCTGGTTTCTACTTACGAGATCTCTAATCTTCCTTTACGTTACTTCCGATTTAGCAGCATCAAGTCAAAGATTGAGGTATGAGCGCCAATTTGAATTCAAGGCTAAGGTGATGTCGGAAGGTTAGCCAATGTGACAAAGAATTCTTCCATGCTATATGTGCACAGTGTGCAGGTTTATATGTAAAATTCAGGCTATTAGCTACTGACAGAAATACACACAATATGGCCTAAATAAAGTATGTGGACACCAACACATCTGTCTGTATGGACAAAGGTAATAAATTCAGGTGTTAGCAGTAAGGTGTCCTGCTCAGAATGCAGCATGCAAACCGATTTGGTAGGTGTGGTCTTCCAACCTTGTGAAAATAGTTTAGGGAAGTCTCTCTTCTGTTCCAGCACAATTATACCCCTGTGAACAAAGACAGCTTATAAAGACATGGTGCGATCAGTTTGATGTAAAGGAACTCGAGTCTCCTGCCCTAAGCCCTGACCTCAACCCTACTGAACACCTTTGGGATGAAGTGGATGCCTAATAGTGATCCAGGGCTTCTCATCCAACATCAGTGCCTGCCCTCCAATGTCATGGCAGCATTAGTTATACTTTTCCAAGATTTTTCCCTTAATTTCACCTGGTGATCTAACCCATGTCCTGTTTGTTTCTGTCTTTTGAAGCTCACTATTTGTACTCAGCATTCATTTTTTGTTCCTATGTGATTTCCAGAGAGAAGAACAGCTGGCCATCATACGGAAGAAGAAAGACCAGAAACTGAAGGAGCACCAGACCTGGGTTCAGCAACAGAAAGAACAAGGAATGGAACTGACTGAGGAAGAGTTGCAGGAGCCATATGACGATGAAGAGGAGAAGCTTCCAGAACTTTATGTCCCTAAAGATCCCAGCCCCATACTTTGTGGCTTCTATGCTTCTCCTGGAAAATTCTGGCTCTCCATGGTACATGGAGCTCAATACCAGCTTATTGTTCTGTGACCCAGATGTATTCTAACAGACAGAAATCATCAATATTTTTTCCCTTCTTTCTGCAGGATGGCTATGACTCTGGCTTTCTCTATCTTTGTGAGTTCTCCAAAAGTGAAGACCAAACTGACCCTTTAACAAGGACGGATGAACCAATAAGTGCCCTGCCTATCGAAAACACCAGCACCAACCCCATCAACAGGATTCATTTCAGGTGCTCAGTGAATGTGGGGAACTAACTTAGTGTGCGTCCTCTTAAAAGATCTCTGTCATGGGAAAAAAACCCGTAACTGCAGCAAGTATGAAGTATGGGTACCTAGATATGTACATGCATGTAGGAACCTTAAAAAGCTTTCTGTCACAACAAAATGCTGGGTGTTCTGACTGTTGGGTAGTAAGCCATGCCCTTCACACATTTATATGGCTCATTACTATGATGGCAGCCCCCCTAGGAATCTGCAGGAGGCAAAACAGACAGGAAGGGTTGACTTCCTTTCCAGCAACATATTGTTGAATCTTGCTGCAGGCTTCACACTACTTTGAGGGAAGTCTCTTGTCTGCAAATGTGTGCTTTATGTGCTTACCCATGGGATGTAAAGCAATACATTTCCCTAAGAATCCCCTTCCCTTTACTCAGCAGCCCATTTTAACCATTAAAACGGCCCCCACACACACATACTCAAACACTGCTCTAAAAAATACGTGTGTCAAATTGATAAATAACATGCGCATGGTAAAAATAATGGGGTTGGTTTACATTGTATGATGTGTGGTGTCTTCCAACCTTGGCTCTGTCTTATTTCTACATAGTTCAAACAAGAAGCTGCTGTTCTGTGGGATGAAGGATGGGGCAGTTCGTGTTTATCCTCTCCAACCCAATGATACCTTACTCACTTCCATGCGCAGTTATTGGTCCCTTGGATTTCATGACACTCAATATGGCAGCATTCAAGCCATGAGCACCAGCTAAGACAACCAGTACCTGGTAACGTGTGGAGCTGACGGCAACATCTTCACCTTCAGCATCCTTTCCATGGAGGATATCGAACGTGACCTGAAAGTCAAGAAAGCAAAAATCCCATCTCCGAGGGTATGTCTAACTGAACTCCATCTTTTCCACAACATTCCCGCCACATCCTTTCATTAATATCAGGGTATCAGTGACCCTAGATTGGAATTTAGAAGGATAACTGTTTCTGACCTCTTTTGGAATAATTCTAATACTCACCATCCCATACCAAGTTAGCATATTCCCAGATAATTGTCCCTATATTTTCTAGAATATCCCACAAATCTAACCCTGGCCTAGGTACCACATTCTTTGTAAAAGGTCTCCTAACATTAGTAGTCAAAAAGGAAATACCAACATACAATTGTGGTCAGTGGCAAAATGCCCCATTACATTGGTGGTCAATGTTATTATGCCCTCTTACGTTTGTGGTTAGTGGAGAAATACATCTTACACGGTAGTCATTGTAGATGGGAGATCAATCTGTTATTACTCTAGGAACTCGTAGCAACCTCTGCAGTAGCCCTGGTTGTAAAAGCCTGAAATAGGCTAAGGAATGGGGAGATATGGCGGGAAATCAAAAAGGACGGCTGTGCTTGGTTCAACATCTAGTGTATAGGTGTCTTGTGTGTTCTCAGACACAATATGGCTGGGTGACTCCAGGACAAGTAGACATGACCACACATGGGGGATAAATTAGGATTGGAGAATATACCTCTTGTATCCCATACACCTAAAAAAGTATGCCCAATTGCTTTGTATTTTTGTATTGTCGACTGACCTAACCTGGTTGAGATGTGGATGTATGTATGTATGTATGTATGTCTAAATTCAGTTTTTGGCAAAAGCAATGCTCATATTTGTTTTGAGCAAAAATAAAGCAAAATTAAATTATCTTCATGGGTGTTGCAACTACCTTGGCAGCAAGTAGCTCCCCCAATGTCCAGCTAACACTCTGAACTGAAGATAGACTCCTAGCACATTGCACAGGTACTTTAAGTACACAAAACTCAGTATCACAACCTTAAAGGGATACACACAGTTTACATTTCCAAAACAAATGTTACAAATGAAACATAACTCATTACAGAATAGCTTACAGTCTACTTAATATACATATCAAAAAATAGTTATATTTAAAGAAACAAAAATACTTTGTTTAACTGCAGCTCTGGCTCACCTAGGTTATTCAGCTGCATGCATCTCACACTCTGTAATCCAGGCAAGGTGATAATGCTGGATGTTAGTGTGAACAATGCCTTAGTCTGCCTGCAGAAGTAATAGTGGACAGAGAGATAGGTTTGCTGGCCAGCAAGAAAATGAAAGCATACCAGAAAGACATACAGATGCACACACAGACAAACTAATGACATATTCACCCCTAACAGTTCCCATTAACCTATTGTTCTATATACTACTTGTCTGCTTCATTATATAATCATGCAACCGTCATTAAAAATGATTGTCTATGAATCTTGTTACTCCATCTGTTTTGTCTTCTAGACTAATAAGGAGGTAGAAAAACATGCAGAGGATATTGAGGATCCCAATGCTTATAGGTAAGTTTAACATGATAATGATTTGGGACATAATGGGGTACATTTTTTGTCTTTACTAAAACTGCTGTATTCATGTCTACACATGCTTGGCCACTGTTCCTTTTAAGTTTTAGTTTTAAACGTATGAATTGTTAGAACCTCTGTTAGGGTTTTAGTACCTTCTATACTTGTATTTTAGATCTACCATGAAATGTGAAAAGGAAAAATCCCAACATAGGTACATATGCTTTAACAATGGTCTATTCCACTTTGTTAAGTGTTTTTTTAGAGTTGGGCTTTAATTTTAAACAGGAAGCACAAGGGCTACCTTACAGCCTGGGATGCTTGCCTATAATAATACAAAATAGTATTTATATGGCACCAACACACCCACGTATTACGCAGCGCTGTACATTAAATAGGGGTTGCAAATGACAGACAGATACAAACAGTGACACAGCTTACAATCTAAGAGACTAGTCTCCCCTCCTATTGTGCGATAATTCCACAACTTCCTAGATTGTAAGCTCTTTGGGGCAGGGTCCTTTGCTCCTCCTGTGTCACTGTCTGTATCTGTCTCTTCTTTGCAACCCCTATTTAATTGTACAGCGCTGAGTTATTTATTGGGGCTATACAAATCCCATTTAATATTATTAATAATAATAATAATAATAATAATAATAATAATAATGATGATAATAATAAGAGGCTAGGTATGGTCATTTAGTCCACCAGTGACAGAACTACTGGATCTTTGGGCTGCTACCAGGCTTGAAAATGAGTCCTAAGGTTTCTCAGAGGCCTCCAAGGCTGCTAGATCATCGGGACATAATTCGGATTATAACACAGGTCTTACAACCCCTCTTCTTCCTCTCCAGCATAGAGAATGCCACCCAGAAGCGCCAGCACGATCTCCTTATGAAAGAAGCTGAGGAGAAGAAGGCCAGGAAGCGTAAGGAGCTGGCCCAGATGAAAAAAGAGTTTCAGGAACTTCTGAGACTGAATGCTAATTTGCCAACTCACATGCAGCTAGGAAGAGTGGTATGTATCCTTGAGCCACTGGTATCCCACACTATACTGCTGAACTACACAATATAGTGTTAGTAATTAGCTTCCAATGTTCTCACTGGGGAAAGGGAGGCTTTTCAGGTTTCAGTTCAAATTTCAGGGCACTTTGCCCACTTTTATTTGCAAAAACCGATAATACAAAGCAATAATTATGGCTTTCTCTTGCAGGGGTTCAAAGTCATCACAGCATGACAGAAAAAGCACACAATTTGGTCTCTCTTTCTGACACTCTCCAGAGAAAGGGGTCCCACTGGTCCCCTAAACTTTGGGAGACCTCCAAGGCTCCCCCAGCATACAGGCTGCATACAGTCTGTCCACCTGCCTCAGGCTGCAACTTCCCACTTTTATTATCAGTTAGGTGCTCCAGAGTCATTCTCAATTTCTGGCCTGGAAAAGGGAGAAGTGCCTGGCCCACCCATTCCATCTGGGATGCTCCAGGCCTGCAGTTCTGCAGCCATACAGTTACTAATGGAGTTATCCAGGCCCTTCTAGGTAGATGATGTCAAACTCCCTCTAAATTTGGCAACACATGTTTATGTGTATTAAAATAGATTTTTTTTCTATTATTCAACCCTAATAGCTTTCAGATCTGTTTAGTTGTAACCTTATCATATTCAAAGCAACCTTAAAGCCTGAATCCTAGGGCACTCTGGAAGCTACTTATGCAAGATACATGAATGCACCTTGATATGTCTGCTTCATTACTGCTTTCAAAATGCTCACATGAATTTTAATAATAAGACAGATCTCACAAGTCTCAACCAACTCAACCATGTCTTGATGCCTTACTGAGATGGTAATAATGTTGCAGTTTCTTAGTAAGTGTCCTTATGGGTTTGTTTTGATTTTTTCCATGCTGCAGGAGTTTGAGATGGATCCCAGAATCCGTGAAGAAATGGAGCGGCAGAAATCAGAGAGTGTGCGAACTGTGCTAAAGGAGCTGGCATGGGAGCAAGAGAAGCACAACATTGGATTAAAGAAATTGCAAGCCCAGTGAGTAACATGTCAGAAGTTATAAAAACCTTAACTTTAAGGTGAAGCTCTCACCAACCTGGACAATTTGGCCTTCACAAATGAAGAAAAATGGATACACAGGTTTAGAAATTGTACCTTCTTGATAGTTTATATTTTAACAACTATATGTTATATCCAGATTTGTGAATAATTATTTTACACACGTCTCACCAACTAAATGACTGCCAAGATAAGATTAGTAGCTGTATAACAGACTACAAGAGAGTAAAGCTTATTACACATACTAGATAATTGTTGGCTGAAACAAGAGATTGTGATCATCTCGGGAGAAAGTGTGTACAGTGTCCTGCTCCTGACGTCCTTTAGCGTTTTGTCATGGCAGATCATTAAATGACTGACTGGGATGATTGCTGCCATTTTCAATGTGGAAGACACAGAAGGGTTCTTTACCCTTCCCTCTCCATGACACAGCTCCGTGTGTACAAAACTGTGAAATCGATCATGTAGATCATTTCCAGGGACAGAATTTTGAAGTCTGTACATAGCTTTAGGGGTTAACATACACTGGATCTACCAAAGCAGAAATGTTCAAGAGGCTTTTGGACATATTATAAGACCTGGGACTGATTGGAGGAAGGATCTAGGAGGAGAATGCTTTATAGTGTAAACTTTAACTAAAAAATAGAGAGGTAGACAAAAGGTAGTAAAAGGATCCATCTTTATTGGTGGTTCATTGTGTTGAAGGTAGAAACGTGAGGACTTTTTCCTCATAAGTCAAGGCCTATTCCAAGAAATGTGTAGTACCTTCTACCCATATTAGGCCTTTTTGGAGAGGGGCAACTAGGGTCACTATATCAGAATAGGGCACCATTAGTGTGTTTTGGTGATGGTGAAGCAAATAACAAATAATGGGATGGGCAGATAAACAGAGATTCCAGCCTGTTCAGCTTACTTGCTGAATAATAGACAGAAAAGAGTTTTGAGGATAGGTAAGTATAACACTGATTGGGTGAAGGGCTAGTAGTACCGAAGGTACAGTTACACTTTGAGCTTGTGTGTTTCTTCCACTGATCACCATTTTTTATGCCAGGTTCCGGGATAATGTTGAGTTTGATACCGTGACAGTGCGTGCTATCAGCACTGAGCACCAGGTCGCCACATACAGACTCCTGTCACTCTCAGAGAAACACTACAAGGCTAAGAGAATGATCGGTAAACGAAGGCCCACTCATTATGACATCTTTCAGAAAGAGGATGTTCCTAAGGAGAATCAGGATTCAGGTGAGGGAGGGCATCGTGAAATGTTCCCCATCTTACATATATTAGCTGTGGTATTGCATTTGTTTGTATTGGTCAATTGCTGTGCAGACTAGACAGTCTTAAGGTGAGATAACATTCATGTAATGCAGAGATCACTTGCATCCTGCTGATATGAGACCTTTGTCTTCATCTTGTGCAGTGGAGCCGTAGGCAATAGTTTCTAAAAAATTTGAAAAACAAAATGCATAAAGGGGAAACTAAATTATTACAGAAGAAGTTTAAGTCTCCTTGTATTTTGTATTCACTTGTTCTTCCTTGGTTGTTCCCCTCCCCACCTATTCAACACACTAATACCATTTTTCTTATTTATATCCAGTGATTAAATCTCTGGATTTTTGTGCTTCTCATGCAATGCAGCCAAGGTTTGTTGTACACAGCTTTTTGAAAACATTACACCACTTTGTGTCAGTACTTATCTTATGGACCTTGAACCTTAATGCAGGAAGTTGGCTGGATCTCAAAGAAGAATTTTTCAAATGCCAAAATCCCTTGATGGGTTAGCATCAGTCTATATGAGTAGGTGTTCCTAGGCAGGATGCATTTTCTTGCAAACCTCTGATAGTAATTGCCAAAAAATGTATACAAAATAAATGAAAGGGATGGGTTAGGGACAGTCAGGCTGGGAAGGAAGTGACTAGATACTAGATGGTGGTGGACATCTTTTTGCTAGAAAATAACAGATGGTTCGATCAGACCTTCTGGAACTACTAATGGCTATTGTGAAAAACTTGCTATCAGCAGTAAAGTCAGCATAAGTGATATCAGTAAAAGAGGGGGTTTGTACATTTGTGCAGAACTGAAGAGAAGGCTAAAATGTGCCTTTAGTAAACCTGTTTGGGCCTGAAAAGTGCTTAAAGGATAACTGAACTCTTAGTACATTGATCCTTTGAACAATATACCTCCATCATCCACTTGAGTGGAATTAAAACCTGTGGCACTTACCTATCCGTCCTTTCTTGCTGGGGGCTGCCATCATTCTTTCTTCTTCTGCCCGGTAATGATCTTCGATCTTAAATGGCCATGATGTGGTGCTATTTATCCATCCTTGGCCCCGCAATAGAAGCCGTGAATTCTTTGACATCGTTTTCTCTTACCTCCGAATCCTAATACTATATTCCCCTTGCCCTTTTTACTTCATTCCCTTTCCATATGATTTTGAAACAATATCTAATGCTGCTTATTTTGTGTTATATGCTATGTGATGCAGGTGCAGTAGTAGAGTCGGATCTAGGAGCCAGAAATGTTACAACAGCAGGTACAGTACCAGAGCCTGATTTTGGGACCCGAAATCGAGACCAGCAACAGAATTTGCAGTGGGCATGGAAAAGGTCTGACGGGCAAGTGGAAAGAATCCGCAAAATCATAGATAAGGCTGAAAAGGCAAAATCGAAGATTTCCCAACGGAGGAAGGAATGGGATCAATTGTGAGTTATGATAGCAGTTATATATTTTTGGCAACAAATGGTTTGCAAATGCCAGGACACTGCAGGCACTGCAGACTCATTCAAACATCTCTACTTTACCACCAGGCTATTGCAGTCACTGCACAGTACTTTACACCTTAGGACAATGTGGCCACTGCAGTGCCCATTGTTACGCAAAACAAATCCTAAAATCCTTGGTATTTGTTATAAGAATTTATTTTTTTACTACAAAGTAAAATGTTATTTTCAACACTTTGGTCTGTTCATTTTTCCATTGTCTTGCATTCAGGTTTATTATACTGATACATCTTCAATCCCAAAGTTTTGCAGTGACATTAAAAAGACAACCTTATATTTCTCTCCAGATACAAGACTAAACCCAGTGAGGACTATGAGGATCCTCAGGATGTTCTGGCAATAAAAAATGCCAAAGAAAACATGGGGGACTTTAAACTGAAGACAGCTGAGGACTATACTGTCCCTGAACATCTGCGTATCAATGCAGAGCAAAAGAGGAGTGAGCTGACAATGCTGGAGAGTATTGTAAGTACACTGTTTGAGTCCAGGGTCTATATGTCGCCCTTTGGTACCTGAAATGGTCCATAGCAGTAAGTAGTGGGGGCATTTATTTCTAAACCGGTCCTAATGGTGAAGGTCTTTAGCAGTGTGTTGTAGTATGTCCATTCTTGGTCTTTATGGACTTTGTCGCCATCGGTGCCATATAACTTGCAATACACCTGAATTTGACATGGCAAGTAGTAAAAGGAAATGTGTAAACTGTGGAAGGGGTTTGTATGGAACTTATCTAGCTAAACAAAATGCCAATAGGTTTGCTCCTGAGGCTTCTAGAGATTCTCTTATTCCTGGAATGAGGGCAGTGAATCATCATATACAAGGGGACACTGTAAAGACATATTTTTGTAGCTAACTGGATACAGCTTATAAGCAAACCATTCGCTGTGCCCTGAACAGTGAAAACTCAGGATTGCCTTAATGCTAAATACATTCTACAGTGTGGCCTCTTTTGCTTTTTTTCCTTTATCCACCATACCATATGGAAGCCTTATAAGTGATTCATACATTTTTTTGTGCTTTTGTACAGATCTACGAACAGAAGTCAGCTATGAACCGCTCCATCTTAGAGCTTCGTGATTTAAAGATGGAAACAATAAAAAATATTAAAAGTTTAGTGGAGGAGCTAAAAGTCATCCAGTCTGTGCTCGACCCTTCCAAACATCTCCCTATTCCTAAAGTCCCATCAATGCATTCCGATGAGACTCCGGAGAGAAAGTTCCAATATGACAGCGAGACCCTCCAAAATTTTAAGCAGGAACAAGCCAATCAGGTCCAGGCCCCACGGATGGGAGAAGATGGTGGATTTGGAGCCTTTGAGGGGTTTGGAGGGAAGCAGCAAGTTGGGGTTAAACATTCCCAAGTGTCTTCAAGGCCATCCACTACGAGTACCATCAGGTCTTATCGTGCAGTGTCTGCCAGAATGCACCCTATGGAGGACATGGAACTGTCAGAGTTAGAGAAGGAAATGATTCGGATCGAGGAAATTAAAAATCTCTATAGACAGGAAAACATCATCAAACAGGTATCTCTTACTATCCTAATAAACAGGAAAAACAGTCTGTGCCACCGTTCCAAACAAGCTGTAATGGTGGGAGCCTTCCCACTGGTCAGCAATGTAAGAGGCATTCTTGCTCCTGACCCCCAGTCTAATGTACTGTGAGTTGTGGATATAGTAATTATAGCAAAAGGGTTAAAGTCTCCAGATACTCTGCTCTAATCCATCCTGCACTTATTTCCTTTTTGACCGTATCTGTTAAAGCGGACCTAAACTCAAAGTTTTTAGATTACATAAAAGGGTCGACAACCCTTTTATATAAAGTAAAAATATTCTATTATTATTATTATTATTATTATTATATATTATTATTATTTTAAAGCAACTTTAAAAAAAAAAGAAGAAGGTGAAGTACCTCCCCTTTATGTCTTGACCGCCACGGCAGAGCCTCCCAGGACACCTTCGTCATGCATCCTGGGAAGTTCCTGGCTGCTCCTTCTGCACATGCTGGAGATCAGGCAGAAAGGGCCATTTTCCTACACTGAGGCGAAAGAGATGCCGATCCCACGTTTGCGCAGTGAGACTCCCCTTTTACAGCAGGCTACCTCACACAATCTTACACCTGCTGAGTATGGGATACGGGGCTTTAGCCAGAAGAAAATGGCAGTGCCTGGTGCTTTATCCGCTCCAGGACGAAGAAGAATACCAGGACGGCGTGGGACCCAATCGAGGGAAGGTCCACTGCGATCAGGGATCTGGGGGATTAAATTTGATTATTTTATTTTTAGGTTTAGTTGCGCTTAAGGAAGCTCACCTAAGATCATCTCCCGACTCCCCTTGTTGGCCTGGTTCCAGGTTCGACAAAACCACTAATCTAACTGCTTATGTGCCCATACAGTAACCCTATTGTTACTGCTGCAGACCGTTCTTGTGGATCCTGAATGGATTTCATCTTTGGACAACCAATATTAAGTGTCCATGTTACTTAGCAGTTAGGGGAGATAGGGGAGCCGGAAATCAGCTATAAGTGTCCAGTTTTTGTTGTTGTCTGTGTCCCCATTGGGGAGATTTACCCACTTTATTTGTCCTGGTGACCACTATCAGTAGGACTAAAATTGATGGAAAAAGACAACATTTTATGTTGTCACCTGAAACAAAGGAGGGAGGGGCACCAGTTTAAAGGGGGATTTTTCTCACTTTGAAGAATCTCCTCT
>NC_092858.1:174874095-174894499 GCF_032062135.1 Pyxicephalus adspersus
GGATATGATCACCCTGTATAAATATATAAATGCTCCATAAAGACAAGGGGGCGCTCTTTGTGTCTGCAGTTTAAGCTCCAGATAAGAAAGGGATTCTTTACTGTAAGGAAGTAGTTTCAGAAATTACTATAGATTACTTTAGGAAAAAAGCTGGATGATTTCTAGAAGCACAGAATATAACTGGGTATCAAGGCTTTAGAGTAAAGGTAACAGAGACTGCTGATCCAGGGAACATCCAATTGCCGCTTGGAATCAGGAAGGAAATTTTTTCCCCTGTTAGAGCAAATTGTACCTGGGTTTTTGTTTTGCCTTCCTCTGGATCTGCTATGTCCATAGGGTTTCATCTGGGATATGTTTATTTCCCAAGTGGTTGAACTTGATGTCATTTTTCAACCTGACTAACTATGTAGCTATGAAGACAGCCTGGCCTCCCTATTGGTCTTCCAATTTGATTTAAATGATCGTTCTTGCACAGGTCAAACTTTCTATTTATCAAAATTTATGATCTGAAACCCAAACATTTGTTGCTTATAATTAGATGGCTGCTGAGGTTTGGTGTTGGCTGTCCTTGGCCCATGCAGTTGCTTGTGCAGCAGTAGAATCTCTGATATGAGACCTTGGACGTGGAGTTGGACTTACTAACTGCTTAGCACTCTCTATTAGCTCCTATTTCTGATTCACCTTGAACCAGAGTTTGAATCACATTACCCCCTATCCATAAAAGCAGGGTATACCATTTCTCATCCCCAAAGGAACAGAGTAGTAAGCTAACTTATCTGGGAGGAATGGTAAGTATAAAAAACATTAAATATAGCAGGAAAGGGGTGGAGGTTTGCCCTTGGGGGGGGGGCAGTTACACTTGGGGAAGTCCAGAGTTGGACTTTAAGTCCACAGGTAGGGTAGGGCTTTTTTTCTGCAGACTCAGTTTCAGAAAATAAAAATTACCATGATATTAAACTGATTGCCCTGAAAATCTTGACTGAACCCTCATACTTGTTTTAAGAAACATACTTGCCTGCATGCAGATAAATGAACTGGTGATTTGCTTTGATGCCGAGCTCCGCCTCCTGCGACACAAGAAGATGCAGCTGGAAGTACAGATGAAGATGGCCGACCTTCGTCATGTCACCCTGTTTGAGGAGTTGATGCTCCTGAAGGAATTCGAGAAAAGAGAAGATATTCTGCAGGAGAAGGTCAGCGATCGAGTGTCTGACCTGGAAGAGATGAAGGTGAGTCTGATTGCCTTAATATATATACTGTGTATATACTTTATACTGTGCCCCAGTACTGACACGGATGGGGTTAAAAATTTTTGGGGGGAGAGGCAGTTGTATTGGTGGAAAAGCTAAGATTTGAGGTAATTGGGTCTTACTTCCTGCAGGTGTGGAAGGGGCAGCAGAAGCAGAGGGGCATACTGGTATTATAATGGTATGGAATAAAGGGGTAGTGTGTATTGACTTGTTGAGAAAGGGGTTCATTTACAGCTAAGGAGCAAAGTGTTCTTCCATAATTTGCAATTATGTACATCATTCAAATTTATGGTAGACTGCTGGTATAGAGTGAGTAGCATGCACAGGTGCATTTGTATGAGGTGGTTACAGGTGCAGTGGTGGGGGCAACAGAATGGGCAGGCCTGGTTGTAAAAGTTCATTGGGAGAATAAAGTTGCATTATTAAAAATGAAAATGTGAGTTAGTTTATGAGGGTATAGTGTATGCGATGGGGGTGAGAGCATGAGGGCACTGTCCAGGCACAATGGTCAGCTAGGAAAGTGAACAGTGACCAACCGGTTATGCAAAGCAGAGACCAGACAGGAGGATGAACTCTGACCGCTCTGGGTATAAACAGCTAAGGCCAGCCATGGAGGTAAAGAGTGACCACATTGAGTATTAAAGGTTTGAAGATAACAGAGACTGCTGATCCAGGGAACATACCATTGCCTCATTGAATTAGGAAGCATTTTTTTCTCCTGTTGGAGCAAATTGTACCAGGGATTTTTTTTTGCCTTCCCCTGGATCAATTATGTCCATAGGGGTTTTTATCTGGCATATGTTTATTTCCCAAGTTGCTAAACTAGATGGACTTGTCTTTTTTCAATCTAACTGACTCAATGTAACTATGGCTATACTAAGCTGAGCTCAGACAGGAAGATTAATAGTGACCACACTGGTTTTACATAGCTGGGGCCAACTATGAAGGCAAACATTGACCACACTGAATATACACAGCTAGGCACAGCCAAGTTCACTGGTTATGCATATCAGAGGTCAGCCAGAAAGCTACAAAGCCAAGACCAACCATGGAAGTTATACTAAGCCAAGCTCACCAGGAAGTTAAACAATAACCACACTGGTCATACATAGTTAAGGATAGCCAGGGAGAGTAACAGATGTACCAGCACTTATGGACTTTCTTTGGTTTCTCCATAGAGGAAGTCTGAAGATTATCTTCAGCAATTGGAGACCAAAAAGAAGGACATTGTAAAGCTTCAGGAGAAGGAAAAGACCTTACATGCTACCTTCCAGAACTCGCTGGGCGAGAACAACAAATTTGCAGCTTTCCTCACTAAAGTCTTTAAGAAGAAAATCAAACGCACCAAGAAGAAGGAGGTGACAGGGGACGAAGGTTTGTATTGGTAAAACCACAGATTATTGAGATATACATTCATTGTGAGGCTGGTGAACAAAGCCATGTGTGAATAAAGTAATTGCTTTTAAAGCCATGATCTACGAACTGGATGTACTTTGAAGTACATACAATATATCAAGTTTATGAACTGTTTTGTTAATCCTTTATTATATAAACTACAACCTACAGGTCCTGGACCTCTCATTAGAAAACATAAAAGAAAAAAAATCTACAAATGAGACAACCCTAGCAGTATAGTTATTGGTATACAATCATTTGGGTGATTCAGGTCCATAGACAACAGTCACATGAGTTTACATTATTATGTAGGATATATATATATATATATATATATATAGTAATCAATTAAAGCCGGTAATTGCACTGTATCAAATGTCCTTTTTCTGTGTAGCAGCCACACTGTGGAGTATTGGTTCCCACTCATTTAGTCTAAAAGGAACTTTTGTGTACTTGTATTCACAGATTGAAAATAGGGTTCCGAAGAGAAAACCCCACCATTCATTGGTGTGTAGGGGAGAAAACACAAAGCATAGGTCTCTTTAGAAGTCCCAAACTGATGTGTAAAATATTGGGTCCCGGAGTGATGTCTGTAGTTTTTTTCTGTTTGTTTAACTCAATAAGGGGTTGGCTACCCAATTTACCCAATTTTGCACAATTTACATGATCCCGGTTCAATAGCTTTCCTAGTTTGTAAAAATAGTGATTTTTATTTCACATCTGCTGTCAGTTATACTTTAAAGCAAAGCTTTAAACTGTTTCAGTGTGATCCAGATAATTTTAAAGATTCTTTATGTGTTCGTTTTATGACCCTTTCCTACCCTTTGCTGATCTCTCTCTTGCTGAACTTTATTTTGCAAGGAAATTTTTTTAAAAAATTCCACCATTCTAGTGATTTTTAATTGTTATAGTGCGCATTCATTTAACAAAATTTGAACAAAGCTCCTCCTAAAATATCCTGGTATAGCATTGGGAAGAATGAACCCCGCTACCAGGCCTTTACTACTCGGGGGCCACCCTGGTCTTACTATGACAGCCAGGGCTCCCCTGTGACCTGAGGTCTGACTATGTCATAGGTGTCAGTGGACTCCCTATAAGAATATAAAGAGAATGGACTTCAGAGAGAGAACCCAGATATTTTGCATAAATCCTACATATACACAACGACTCTGCCTTATCTAGAGATTAATACGTCTTTTGTTTGATCTTCAGAGGAGGATGAGGACAGCGATGAAGAGTCTGATGAGGAGTCGACATATGAAAGTGACGAAGAGGAATCAGATTCTGAGGACGGCGTCTTTGATGATTCAGTTTGTCCAGACAGTGAGTCATTTCACTCTGTCCACTTTTCTATATAATATAAATATTATGACTGGCTTTAGGACTTTCTAATAATATTGCTCTGACTTTAGACATTATTAAACGTGTGATCATAGTGAGTACAGCGCTCTGATTTTCAGAGACAGGCTTGTCCAACCCATACTGGATCTTTTCCAGAACTCGGAGGGCCACAATACCCAAAATATATGGTAACAAATGTAACATTACTGCTCCGCTACCCCTCATGGGTGTCCCTTATATTGTGATCCTCCATATAGAGACCCTCATTTTATATTGCATCATATAGTGCCCTTTATTATATATTGCATCATCTAGTGCCCCTCATTATATATTGCTTCATATAGTGCCCCTCATTATATATTGCCCCTATTATTTTCCTTCTCCATATTGTGCCCCTTATTATAGTGCTCCCCTGTTTTTGTCCTCTGCGTAGAACCCCTCGTTAAAGTGTTTCCTCAATATTAAACTCTATGATATGTAAATGATAATTGATAATGACAGTCTGTGGATGAGGAAATGAGGGGGTTCCTTTTGGCTGAGGAAGGTCCAGGGCCCTTGTGCAGCCGCACATTTTGCACCTCCCTACATCCACCCCTGCTTAGGAGCTCAGCTATTGCTCTTGGAGACACCTTCCCACCAATGCCGGTTCTGTACGAATTAAATGATTACTTTTACTTGATTTACTTATTATTTGTACTGTAGCTATCCTTGTCAAACATTTGCTGCCCAAAATAATAACCATATAGCCCTTGAAAGTCCCGCTTTCAAATTCCCTTGTCACTGTCTTTTTGTTGTGTGCAGATTGTGACCCCCAGCTGTTTGACAACACCTTGCAGCTACGTGAAAAGCGCCTGGACATTGAGGAGGCTCTGGCAGAAGAAAAGAAACTTGTTGATAATCTGAAGAAGGAATATGATGCACTGGCCAAGAAGGTAAACTAAACTTGTTTGTAGAAACATGATTTAGAAAGAAAAACCTCTCTGTACATATTTATGAGAACATATTTTACTTGGGATATGTTCCCACAGATCCACCTGATTCCCCCACTTATGAATTTTGTGGACAATACAATATCCTGTGATATAAATTAAAGTAAATGCCAGCGGTTCAAGAGATATATTTATATTAGTCCTATTAACCTACATGTGAATACATTTTCATTGTCAGGTGAAAATAGTTGAGGTAAATCTGAAGTCAGCGGAGGTGGAGCTGGAGGCATTCCAGAGGGAGAAGCAACAGAAACTTAATGAGCTGCACGTTGTTGTTCCATTAAAGCTGCACCAGGTACAGTATTGTCTGCTACCACATTACTATATGACTGCTGTGCATCATGTCCTCCTAGCACTCCAGACCTAAGGGGACCTGTACTGTGGAGGCTGTGCATAGAAGGGACAGGAGGACAAAGGGCTCGTCCCCAGTATTGCTTGTGGTTTCATGCTGCTGATCTTTTCCTAGTTATTGAATTTCTATGCATTGTTGTGCGCTGTGTCGGTGTGTGGGGGCAGTCACGGTGGCAGAGGAGAAGTTATAAAGGAGTTACCCTCTAATGAACTGGTAGAGTAATAATAATTAAGCTGCATGGAAAGAGGAGGAAGTACATATCCACTTAATGGACGAAGAAGAAGCAGGGGGATTTGTACAATACAGGACCACAGGTACAGCTTCCTCTCCAGCAAGGAAAACAGTGATCAGCTCAGTATTGATGCAATCAAAGTCCCTTGGATTACCCTCTGAAATTGGGACCCTTGATGTCTCCATATAGAGAACGTGACACTTACACAATCCAATCACATAGGGGGCTGGTTAAATAAGTTCTTTTGTGTCTTTCACTCAGGTTGATTACATGATCAATGGAGAGATTCCCTGTGACCTGTCCCAGGCCCTGGTCTTCACCAACCATTCCTTGGAGAGTCTCCAGCATCGCATCAAAGAGCTACAGGTGGAGAAGGTGGAGAAGAAGGAATTGTATAAGCAGGCCAAAGAGCAGCACAAGCATCTGATCCGAGAACGCAAGGAGATGGAGGTCAAAATCCAAGGTGAGTTCTGCACCTAAGAGTGTGATAGCAATAAAAGAGACAAGTCCAGTGATTTATCACCAGTACACATGATCCACAGCAAAACCTTTTCTATATTTCACAGCAGTCTGTGGCAATCGGGGGGATTGGATGTTGAGGGTTTCACACTTGCAGATCAGATAAAAATAAAATGAGGGTGCCTCATTTTAAACAGCTGCCACCCTCATACCTGAGGGTGCAGCTGTTTTGGGCTAAATGTATACTTTTCTAACCCCCACTCAATCTATCCTGTGCTGTTGCTCTGCCAAAATGGACTGCTAAGAATTGGTATCATAATAATGTCTATGTACACCCAAGAAGAAAAATCTGATATATTGCAGCATTACCTTTCTACCTGTCTGGCCTCTATTATTTTCACCCGAAGATCCTGCAAGTAAAACAAACAATCACTGTACTGTATTTATGTCACCTTAAGACAGTAAGCATGTAAGGGTCACAGAACGCTACCCTTCTCTTTTTATTATTATTATTATTATTATTAATAAACATATGTACCAGCATATTACACAGCGTTGTACATTAAATAGGGGTTACAAATGACAGATGCATACAGATAGTAACACAGGAAGAGGGGAGGACCCTGCCCTGAAGAGCTTACAATCTAAAAGGTGGGGGAAGTATCACACAATAGAAGGGGGGATATGGAGTGGTGGGAAGTAGTGAGCGTTTTGGAAGACAGAGGAAGACGGGTAGGTGAGATTGAAAAGATGGGTTTTGAGTGCCCTTTTAAATGAGCAGAAAGTAGGAGCAAGCTCTTGATCATACTATCATAGCAGGAGAAGGTCTGACATTCACAGAGGTGAACTGGGCTAGCCTGATAACACTTCTTGAGATGACACTTCACAGTATACAGAAAACTGGACTACTCGCAAGATCAACAAGTATATTTTTGTACTTATCAGATATGGTAAAGTGCTTTAAACAGAACATTTTATATGGCATATGAGCTGATTTAATATACCAATGTTGGAAGGCCCCTTTGCTTCATTACTTTTTGAATCAATGAGTAGAAGATTGGGGGAAAGTTTCAGCTTAGTGCAGTCTGCTTCTAGGTGTGTGGGTTTAGTAGATTTTCCACCAATGAAAACCATGCAGGGGACAGCAAATATGAGAATTAAGATGGATGATGGGTAGGATGTCAGTCTGAAACCTTTTATTATATATTGGAACCTGTCATTATTAGCATCATCATATGTGAGGTCTGCATCCCTTACTCGTCAATCTTCCACCTTTCAGGCTACAGCCTATGTTGGGTACGCAGAAATTAGGTTTTGGTTCCTGTTCCCCTGAGATCTTTATGCTTTGCCATGTCACAGTCCATGAAACCCTCTTCTTTTATCAGCTGTGATGCAAATTTTCCACCTTCTAGTTCTACAATTCTAAGTCATCTAGGAATATATATTGTATAGGAACAAAGTCACCCATTGCTTGTACCTACTCCATTGATCAATGAGGTCCATGTTGTGCCCATTATTAAAAGCTGCATGGTGGCAGATTATTGTCTAGGAGGAGAACAGATAGCCATGTTAAGGATTTTTTTCTATATATACCTTTCCAGGCCTGGAGGAGAAGTGTTGTCAGCAGATGATGATGAAGTTCGGTCGCCTGGTTGACCTTGAAGCTCTGCAGACCTTGTCAGTAAATACCACCCTGGAGGAGCTGAAGCTGAAATCCTCAAAAAGACGGAAGGAGATGGACCAGGAGATAGCAGAATGGGAGGTAAGAAGGTCACTATGGATTCCCTATTTCAGTGACCAGGAGATGGTTTACCACTTTGTATCTTAATAAATCACAGCTGACACCTTCTGCCAAAGTAATCAGGTACAGGAGATGTTTATATAGCACAGTAGCACAGTGGTTAGCACTCTGGCTTTTGCGGCTGTAGGTCCCAGGTTTGAAACTCAGCCAGGACACTATCTGCATGGAGTTTGCAGGTTCTCCCCGTTTTTGTGTGGGTTTCCCCGGGGTACTCTGGATTCCTCCCACATCCCAAAAACATGCAGTTAGGTTAATTGGCTTTCTTTCCAAATTGGCCTTAGACTGTATTAATGACATATGACTATGGTAGAGACATTGGATTGTGAGCCCCCTTGAGGACAGCTTTGTGACTATGGACAGTGCTGTGTAAAATGTCAGCGCTTTATAAATCTGAGATATTAATATTAAGGAAGTTAGTCCTATGCTACACCTCATGGCATCAGTTTCTTGCTGACCGGACCTGCATGTCATCACAGAAATACTGCAGAATCTCCCTTCCCAGTGAGACCGTGATACTTTACCAGACCAGCAACACAGTAATAGGTGTATTTCTGTACTATTTCTTAGAAATCTGATAACATAATTACAGTATCATGCTTGGTATATGTAAATATAATGTAAACAGTGTGACAATGAGCCGGAATAATTAAACTCTCCAAGATTGAAGTATAGACTTTTATGGGAGAACCTGGGGGATCAAGCAAACCTGGAATGGTTTTCTTAAAAATCATTTGCTAGTAGTCGGACCAGATCCTGTCCAGGTTTGCTGGATCACCATGGTTCACCTATGATAGTCTATCTTCTCCAGTCTTGGAGAGCTTTATTAAATTAGGCCCAGTGTATCTAGGAGCAGCTGATTACAATATATTAGATAAGGAAGAAGCATTGTGTTTTATTGTTTTCCTTTTTTTCTGTAAAAAGGACAAATTAATGGAGACAAAGAAGAAACTGGTGGAGGTGACCAGGGAGCACACCAAGAAGCTGGACAGATTGAATGATATCCTGACCGAGAAGAAAGTCATAGAGGCAAAGCTAGACGCTCGGCAAACTGTTGTGGTATGTTTACTGCTAAGTAATAATAAATGTATAAATCCTGACATTAGCAGGCTGTCAGAAGTGATATGTAATACTATATATGTAATAGTCAGAAGTGTGTAAAACTGTGTATATACCTGTGTAATAATAAGTGAATCAGCACAGGCAGGTGACCTGCATAGACAACAAAGTAAAAGCAGAGGCTGAAAACACATAATTAGTTCTGTCCAATGTAATCCTGGGAAGGCTGGCAGACAGGAATCTATCAGGTATATCAGGTGCTAGCTGATTGTCCAGCAGTCTATTTAATGACTCCCAATTGGGGAAGGTGTGCACTGCAATGCTGAATAATAACAAGCTAGATGAAGTTTTATGAATAATCATTGCATAGGGATGACAAATGGCCAATGTGCCCTCTATGGTTATAATGGACACCCAATGTCGCTTCACCTGCTAGATTCCTCCTTTGACTGTTGCTATGCTAATGGACACCAGATCTGTCCTTAACCTTCTCATGGATACCCAAAGTAGGCCTGGTGAAGTACCTAAATATTGTGAAATATATAACACAGGAAGTGTGCACAAGACATTTCTGAATTTCTGATCCAGCAGATATAACACAATGCATCTATCAATATAGCAAACGCAAGCAAAGAGAGCCAATAGGAGAAGTTTGTTGTTAGGGTTCACTGTACACAGGGATCTTTAATGTAAAATTTGTGGAACTCTCTGAGTCTTCTTTATCACCATTAAGGGTGCTGAATTCCAGGGGCCACGGAAAGCTGACATCCGTGAGAGACAGAAGCTGCTCCATCGCGCTCAGTTACAGGCGGAGGAGTTGGAGAGCCTGAAAGAGGAAATATCACTGCTGAGCAAGAAAGGAGGAAGCATTCTGCCACCTATCCGCCAATAGCATTGTATTATATTACCACCTATAGACAATCCATGGCGGGGTCATGTGATGTCATATTTCAGATTTTGTATGATAGATTCATTACCTTTAACTATCCAACCCATTTTCCTATTTTCCCTTTATGCGTCAGTATGGGTTGGAGTCCACATATATAGACAAATCAAATAAGCTACAGTATATTTTATTGTTATTTTTCATAAAAATAAATAAAGTTGCACCCCATGGCCTTGAATCTATGAAGGTATTAGAATTTTTTCCATTTTTATCCATAAGGTATTTTGCATTTTGTTTGTTATGTCAGTGGCCTCTCCCCCCTTCATGTGGGATAAAGGTCTGTGTTTTGTATGAGTTGCAGTCTTAGCATTATTGGATACCAAAGTAAAGTCTGTTAGCTGCTAATTGAGGGGATGCTGGGCCCATAGTGTCCAACCAATCACAAGTTAGTTTTTATAACTGCAAAATTTGAATGTACACCAAAATTCCAAGTATCAACTTGCTTGCAAAGTCATTAATGTCCAAAGGCCCTGGCCAAGCAGCTTGAGCATGCATATGTTAACTATAACTGTCTGACTGTGTAATTTACACACATAAATAATTTTAAATACAAATAATCTTTTTATTTGGTACACTGGTTGTGAAAGAATTACTTCTAGAGAAAAGCAGATGAAGGCATGTCATTGGATTACTGGAATCCTGAAAATAATATTTATTGGACGGTAGATGGCGCTCTAGGCATTATGTTTGCCAATCCTTGACCAACAAAAGTATTGTGTGTTGGTTATGTCATACTCTCTATCAGACAGTAGATGGCGCTGTAGGCTTTATGTTTGCCAATCCCTGACCAGGGAAGGTATTGTGTGTTGGTTGTGTCATACTCTCTATCGGACAGTAGATGGCGCTCCACACATTTAATTTTTCTATCACAGCACAGTATAATCAGAGTTTTTGCTTTAGAAATTCTTCTCAGGTACAATTTTCACTTTTGTGAATCCTTTTTTAGGAGAGGTCTAAAAGAACCTTTTTTGGGGATCATTTAGGGTCTTCTCCAATCACTTTATATGAAATGCAAAGATTAATGTAATATATTCTGGTTTGAGATGATGAGGTAGATGACTTCTGAACTTACCTTTTCATGATTGAGGCTGTGGAGGTAAGTGATCTGACTCATGGAAAGCAGTGATACCATTTGTAGGTAGGTCCCGGGGCAGCACCAGTATATTGCAGGTTCACAGTACCAAAACTGTGAATAAACCTCAAGTTCTATATGGGGAACACACTTCAGTAGTTGGGGATCTGGGAACCCCAATGTGTGATGTAGCGGAGGGATTCCTGGACACACCTCCCGGAAACCCATGGCGTCTGCATGCAGAGGATGAACATCTCAGATGAATACAGAGTGAATGTCGCACAGCTGCAGGTATTGCTGTATGATATTTGCAGGTCATTGATGAGTGTTTTTATTTATTATCAAATAAAAATAAATTTGTTCTTCATTACTACTTTATTCATGTGTTCATTACTAACTTTCCATTGTATATGTGGAAAATGTCTTGGAGTGAAAGCCACCCCCCCCCCATTTCAAGTGTCTTTATGCAATTCGGGGGCGGGTATAACCAGAGTTCGGGGGTGTATATAACCAGAAGGAGGGTGTGGCTGACTTGAGAGGGGGTGTGTCTAACTGGAAAGGGAGATTGTCTCACTGGTGAGGGGGTGTGTTTAAATGGAGAGGGGTGTGTCTGACTGGAGAGTGTGGCTCTTATCAGAAAGGGGGTGTGTCTGACCAGAGAGGGGTATGTTCAACTGGAGAGGGGCATTTCTGACCGGAGCAGGGGCTCGATGAGTTAAGAGGGTCTGACAGTATTAACAGGCTTTGGCCTTGTGTTAATTACATCAGTTTGGCGTTATTTTTAGAATTCATTGGCAGGTACATTTGACCTCCACTTGAGCTCCCTCTAACCTGCATTAGAGCTGCTTCAAGCAGTTGTTGCATTCCTATAGAACTGTATGTAAGGCTAAGTCAATGAAAGCCCTTTAACACTAATAAACACTGCAGAACTATTGTAACCGGAAAGTGCTGGTAACGCTATGAATTTCAAGTTTGTTCGCACTTTATGGTATTTCAGTGGCGTCACAGAACTGGCATATTGTTGATGTCTAAATAGCGCCCCCTGATGGTGGGCAGGAAAAAAAAAGATTATAGGTAAATGTTCATGGTGTCCCCAGAAATCAAGGCGTTGATTGGTCGGCAGGTAGGACTATATTGGAACAAGAAGTGCTGACATTACTGAGCAAGCTATTTAAAGTAGGGACTGTAACCCCTCCCCCAATGTCAAAGCTACAGATCATGGGGACCCAGTGCAAAATTTAAGACATATTGTCTCCCGTGTAAATTTTGGAAGTGGCCCCATTGGTTAGTGGTGCAGAAAAGGGGAGGGGCCCATGAGGGGAGACTATTGTAGGACAGGGGGGGGGGGTCCAGGTAGGTAAACACAGTTTGGTTATAGATGAGATAGGTTGGTGGTGCCACTATATAAATTATTTTTTTCTTGGTGCCACACAAAGCGGGACCCCACATGCCCCCTATAGCTGGGGGCCCACCAGCATTTGTGACCCCTGTGACCCTTGTTCCATCTCAGCATTTCCTTGTTCTATGCAAAACTAAAAAAAAGTTTTGGTCTCAGACCCCACAACATAAAATTCATATATCGGCCTCGCTCAGTGAAAGTTCCCAGTGTTTCCAGGTTGGAGCCGAGCAGGCGGGGGGGTCATGTGACCCGCAGCTACATGCCTGTGCTTTGCTTGAGGTTAATGCGGTGAGGTGGGTAAGTGGGCAAATTACATAAACCCAAACCTCCACCATTAGGAGGATATAATTATATTGCAGGTGGAGGAGCAGCTGCTACAGACAACATTCACTTTTACAACAGATGAGCTGACAAACCAAAGGGCTGAGGATTCTGGAATTTTGCTGCAGTAAAGTAAATTGGCAAACAGAGCAATGCTCTGCAGAACACTAGGGGAATCTGGGGTGGGATAGTCTGCAGAATATTGTAACATTGGTCTATATCAGTAATGTAATATTAGGAATATATCAGATGTATTATTGCATGTTACATTGTATTTATGAGTCAGCAGGGAGCAATGATCTGCAGAGAGTGATTGGAGATGTGATAGTCTGCAGATATTTTAATACCCGTCAAACAATCAGAATGCATTGGATGTTATATTGTATTTTAAAATCTAATTCTGTATACCACATCAATATGTATGTGCCAGGAGGGAGCAACGATCTGCAGAGAGTGATTGGGGATGTGATAGTCTGCAGATATTTTATTATCCGTCTAACAATCAAAATGCATCGGATGTTTTATTGTATTTTAAAATCTAATTCTGTATACCACATCAATATGTATGTGCCAGGAGGGAGCAATGATCTGCAGATAGTGATTGGGGATGTGATAGTCTGCAGAGTATTGTAATATCAGTCTAACATTAATTTAACAATACAAATGCATTGAATGTATTATTATATGTTACATTGCAACTATGTCTAACACATCAATACCGTATGTATGTGTCAGGAGGGAGCAATGATCTGCGGAGGGTGATCAGTGAGGCAATAGTCTGTGGAATATTGTATTAATGAGGGATGGGATATTCTGCAGAGCATTGTAATATCAATCTATTCAGTCACAATAAGAATGTATCAGATGTATTATTTTAAGTTATGTTGTATTCATGTGTAATGCATTGTTATGTATCTGTCAGGAGTGAGCAATGATCTGCGAAGGGTCATCAGGGATGCAATAGTCTGCAGAATATTGTAAAATCTATTTAACAATATTTGAATGTTGCATATTAAATATTGATGTAAGGTTTTTATATAATGATATATTTTGTAGGAGTTGGAGAAGAGAAAGCAATATTCTGCAGATCAAGGGATGAGATAGTCTGCACTATATTGTAATATTTCTCTAGCAGTAATAAAACAATGAAAACATATCGAATAATTATATATTATATGTTATATTGTATTCATGTGTACCACATCAATACGTATTCAGGAGAGCGATGATCTGCAGAGAGTTATTAGGGATGGGATACTCTGCAGAATATGGTAATCTTGGTCTGTGTCAGTAATGTCACAAATGATAAGGTGTATTATTTTATGTTACATTGTATTTATGTCTGACACATCAATATATATCTGTCCAGGGGGATGGGAAAGTCTGCAGATCAAGGGACGCAATAGTCTGCAGATTTAGTGAGTCAGTAATGTAGCAATAGGAATGTATCCATTTCCAAATATTATTTATTACTTTATTTTAAAGAATTATTATCTATTCTGTTAGGAAGTAAAGAAGAGGGAGCAATGATCTGCAGGCTATGGGAATAAGGGATGGGATAGTCTGCAGATACATATCAATGGAACAATCAATCTGTCAATGCTGTATAATACCTTGTATTCATTTGTAACCCAACAATATGTATCTGGCAGGAGAGAAGGCGATGATCTGCAGATCACTAGAGAGATCAGAGGTGAGATAATCTGCAGTATACAGTGCAATGCAAATAAAACAATCAATATATAAATATTGTATAATATATATTACATTGAATCAGTGTGAAATATATCAATATGTATCCCACAGCATAGTGTGATGATCTGCAGGTCACTGGAGAGATCAGGGGTGAAATAATCTGCAGAATACAGTGATGAAGCAATAAATAAAGATCAATATATAAATCTTATATATTATGTATTACATTGTATCAATGGGTCAGGAGGTAGATATGAGAGAGCAATGATCTGCAGGCTTGAGAATAAGGGATGGGATAGTCTGCAGATACATATTAATGGAACAATCAATCTGTCAATGCTGTATAAGACCTTGTATTCATTTATAACCTATCAATATGTATCTGTCAGAAGAGAAAGTGATGATCTGCAGATCACTGGAGAGTTTAGGGGTGAGATAATCTGCAGAATACAGAAACAATGCAATTGAAAAAATCAATATATAAATACAGCATATTATGTATTACATTGTATCAGTGTGAAATCCATCAATATGTATCCTGCAGGAGAGTGATAATCTGCAGATCACTGGAGAGATCAGGGGTGAGATAATCTGCAGAATACAGCAACAATGGCCTGACAATGATGCAGCAATAAATAAAGATCAATATATAAATCTTATATACATTTTTTTACATTGTATCAATGGGTCAGGAGGTAGACAGGAGAGAGCAATGATCTGCAGACCATGAAAATGATCAGGGATGGGATATTCTGCATTATACATATTAATATAACAATCAATCTGTTCTTTTTTTTATAATATTTTGTATTAATTTGTAAGTGATGATCTGCAGATCATTGGAGAGATCAGGGGTGAGATAATCTGCAGAATACAGAAACAATGCAATTGAAAAAAATCAATATATAAATACAGCATATTATGTATTACATTGTATCAGAGTGAAATCCATCAAAATGTATCCTGCAGGACAGAGAGATGATCTGCAGATCACTGGAGAGACCAGAGGTGAGATATTCTGCAGAATACAGCAACAATGGCCTGACAATAATGCAGCAATAAAAATGTATCATTATATAAATACTTTATAATATATATTACATTGTATCAATGCGCCTAACAGTGTGCAGCAATAAAATAAGATCAATATATAAATCCTATATATTATGGAATACAACAATGTGTCAGGAGGTAGATATGAGAGAGCAATAATCTGCAGGCAATAAGGATGATCAGGGATGGGATAGTCTGCAGATACATATCAATTGAACAATCAATCTGTCAATGTTGTATAATACTTTGTATTAATTTGTAACCCATCAATATGTATCTGTCAGAAGAGGGAGCAATGATCTGCAGGCCATGAGAATGATCAGTGATGAGATGAGAATACAGCAACTATGTCAATGATGTATATTATGTATAACAAATAACAATAATGATTTTATCAGTGTGAAATCTATTACCATTTATCTGTCAATAGAGAGCAATGACCTACAGACCATGAAATGGACCAATGATGAGATAGTCTGCAGTCATGTGAATATTGTAAATTGGGGATCTCAGTGAGCTCAGCTCTGATCTGATGTAAGTCAATCTCTCTCTTGAGCTGCAGGACACGGTAAGAGGAGTCACAAGGCTCTTTACAGTTCAGACAGCAGAAACCATCCCTTCATTCTGAATTTCTTAAAAATAACTGCACTCCTGAATCAGATCCATTCCAGGTTTGCTGGATCCCCCAGGTTAGTCTATCTCTTCCAGTCTTGCAGAGTTTTAATAAATCGGGTGCAATATTCTGCACTGAATAATCTGCTGGGAGTTCAGCAATACGACAATATCGGAATCATTATTTATTGTACAGCGCTGCATAATATGTTGGCGCTATATAAATCCTGTTTATTAATAGTAATAATAATAATCATTGTGAAAATCGTTCCCGGTGTCCTCTTTATTGTTGAGCAGAACTTTGCCCCCCCCCCAGGGCTGAGAGGGTTAATTGAAGTGTTTTCAGGAACAATAAGCCCCCATGTGGTTCTCTTTATTCTTGCAGAGAGTTGCCCCCCCCTTCTCCTCCTGCTTTGGGATGGGGGGGTATTAATGACCTGTGAAGGGGGGGGGGCTGTTTGCTTAGCACAGCCTAAGCTGGATTCAATATACTCTGAGCAAACATAGCCCTCAAGTGGATCTCTTTCTTCCCCAATTACCCCCCCAGCTCTTCAGAGAAGATCTTCGGCCAAGAAAAATGTTTCCCCATCCATGGCTCCGGCCATTCTCCTTCCCAACCTTGCGTCACGCTGACCCCCTCGCTCCGCTCACACCGATATATCAATACCAGAACAGTCGGTGGTGGGGTCCGGCGGCTTTTATAATCCGGGTCCAGCAGCGCCAGTACATTTCTGTGGGCCCCCAAATTCAGAAGAAAATTCAGAAGAATAGCATTGTGTTAGGGAAGAGATTATTTGTATTAAAGATGTTATATAGTGCAGCTCGCCCATACATCAGTTCTGTGGGTATAAAGTGACCGGTGAGGCCTGAAGCAGACAAACATTAATAACCAATAAAATAAAAATAATAAATTCAGTTTTTGCTGGAAAAGTTCTAACAAGAACTTTTCTATGTAATACCCTTTTCTGCCAGTAGATGTCCTCACTCTGATGTCTGGAATCATTCAACTCATTTGCTCTGATTCCAGGTTTCCAAACATGTCCTCAGGCTGTGATTGGGCAAAAGAGAAGCTGCGTAGTGATAGGTTCATCTCACTGTTACTTTGCTTTCTTCCCCTAACAGCATGCATACTTTCATTGGATATTTGCTTTTTTACCTCTCACACTCCAGCCCTGCTGTAATGTGGGAGATAGGAGGCTGATACCAGATGATATGATAACATATAATTTAACAATGTATTAATGATTAAAGGTCTTTGGTGTCTTTTACATCTGTTCTGAAGCACATCTAAACACACCCACAAAGCTGTCCTATGCTGCAGTTTACCCAACCTTAAATGTGGTGGCTGCCTTAGTTTTCCATTTTAGGCTTTTTCCCTTTTATTTTCACCCAGTGATTCTACCAGTAACTAACTTTCTTTCCCAGGGTGACAACACTTGCTACACCTTATATAAAAAAAGAGCAGCGTTGTCACCTCAATCTGCCTCTTAACTGGACTACAAACCTGCACCTCCTTTCATCTCCATTACATGAGGGGACTTTGTAGTTTTACAGTTATTACAGTCTGTGCACTCCTTGTCCATGCTCACAAATCACTGACAAGATTGTCCCCCAATGCATCTTCTCACCTTGTGATTGCTACAAAGTTACAATGTTGCAGTTTGATCACAGAGAGGAGACTGAGGAAATGCTTCCTCTTGCCTGTAGCAGACTGATGACATCATCACAGCCTATGCAAAGTCTCTGGATTGGAGATCAAGGATTACATTTTAGAAGGTGCAGCTTGTCAAAAACTGATTCTGACACATCAGTTTAATCACCAAGACTTGCAATGTGAATGACAGGTCCACTTCACCACCATTTGGAGGGGCAATCTGCTTGGGTGTCCAGGGGAGGCAGCGAAGGGTGCAGGGAACCGAGACCCAATATTTGATGGGTGACCCCTGACATGGGAGGAGCCACTTCTCTTGTAGGGTGCTTGGCCTTGATAAGGGGTTCCATCGCCCAATGACTGGGCAGCATGGAGGATTGGCCTGGGTAGAAGGTTCCCGTCGCCCAATGACTGGCCAGCATGCAGGATTGGCCTGGGTAGAGGGTGCCCATCGCCCAATGACTGGCCAACATGGAGGATTGGCCTGGGTAGAGGGTGCCCATCACCCAATGATTGCCCAGCATGGAGGACTGGCCTGGGTAGAAGGTTCCCGTCGCCCAATGACTGGCCAGCATGCAGGATTGGCCTGGGTAGAGGGTGCCCATCGCCCAATGACTGGCCAGCATGGAGGATTGGCCTGGGTAGAGGGTGCCCATCGCCCAATGACTGGCCAACATGGAGGATTGGCCTGGGTAGAGGGTGCCCATCACCCAATGATTGCCCGGCATGGAGGATTGGCCTGGGTAGAGGGTGGCCATCGCCGAATGACTGGCCAGCATGCAGGATTGGCCTGGGTAGAGGGTGCCCATCGCCCAATGACTGGCTAGCATGGAGGATTGGCCTGGGTAGAGGGTGCCTATTGCCCAATGATTGCCCAGCATGGAGGATTGGCCTGGGTAGAGGGTGTCCATCGCCCAATGATTGCCCAGCATGGAGGATTGGCCTGGGTAGGGGGTGCCCATCACCCAATGATTGCCCAGCATGGAGGATTGGCCTGGGTAGAGGGTGCCCATCACCCAATGATTGCCCAGCATGGAGGAACCTTTAGAACTCACCATCCAGTCCCATCTGCTGTGACTTTTACCTCCTGTGACCCCGCGATAACCCCATCTGTTTGCATTTCCTTGTTGTCACTCTGTGTTTCTCTCCTTTCTGTTTGTTTAAAGAAGTCTGGGCTGTTGCAGATACTTCAATGGCTCTGTTTACCTAGCGGGGTCAGGTTTATTCAGGGGGTGAGGAACACAAACAGCCAATCAGGGACACTGAAGATTTAAAGCCAAACTTGAGATTTTTAGGGTCTCCTATCATCGCAGGGTCTGCACATTCACTGTGCCCATCATGAGGGCCTCCTATTATCCTAGTGCTGAGCCGCTGTCTCTGTATACCTGCTGTACCCATTCTGAGGGCCTCCCACCATCACCATGCTGAGTTCCTGGGTCTGTACATCTGTTGTGCCCATTATGAGGAGCTCCTGCCATCCCTCTGCTGGGTTCCCTGGTCCATACATGTGCTGTGCCCATTCTGAGGGCCTCCCACCATCCCAGGGTCTACACATTCACTGTGCCCATTATGAGGGCCTCCCACCATCCCGTTTCTGGGTTCCTGGGTCTGTACAAGGTCTGTGCCCATTAAGAGGGCCTCCCACTATCCCGTTTCTGGGTTCCTGGGTCTGTACAAGGTTTGCGCCCATTATGAGGGGCTCCTGCCATCCCAGTGTTGGGTTCCCTGGTCTATACATGTGCTGTGCCCATTATGAGTAGTTCCCACTATCTCTGCTGGGCTAAAATGGCTTCCATAAGCCATGAAGGACGTGCCATGAAATGCCTGAAGTCGGTCTCTGTTCCGGATTCCTTTAATTGGTACATCTGGGTACAGGGAGGGCCCCTCTTAAATATATTAGAGGGGAGGGGGGCTCTGGAGTGTGGTAATTACAGAGTCCATTATCCTTTTCATGGCTTAACACCTCGTCCTGGTAGTGAATTGGCTGTGGCAGGGGATATCGCTCTCCCACTTCTCACTCTTATTACTGGCAGGATAAAGGGCCCCCCCTCTCCCTGGACCCTCTCACCCCCGCCTCATCATTGTCCTCAGATTTAGACAGATAATGAGAAGGGTGCAATGAATGGCGGACCGGCACCCTGCCGCAGGGCCCAAAGTGTTCCATTTACCCGGCTGAATGGCAGGAACTAACACCACTCTGAGGAGAATCAAACAGATGTCCGACGCCTGAGAGCTTTTCTGCTGTAACTGAGGAACAAAACGCTCTCTCACGCCACATAATGCCCAGCCATTGCCTGAGGACCCGACGTTTTTTAAAGGGGAATGGCCAAAATGATTTCTATAGGAAATGGGCACCAGAACACATTTTATGCCATCTAGTAACTGGCACAATAGGCAATAGATAGGTAACAATTTGTGGTCACCTGACCATCACCTCTATTGGCTTGTTGGGCATCCTATTCCAAAACCATGGGCCTAAACATGCAGGTGCCACTTGTGGCTATGACATCCTTCACTCTTTTGAGAAGGCTTATACAAGATGTGTCCTGGGAAATGGCGACCGCTTGGTAGGTCAGGTGGTGGTGTTAGATGAGAAAACCTGGCTCATGTTCAAATGTTGGGGTTGAGTAGGGTTCAGGTCAAGGTGCTGATGTTGGATGAGAAGACCTGGCTCACGTTGTAATGTAGGGGTTCAGTAGGGTTCAGGTCAAGGTTTTGATGTTGGATGGAAAGGCCTGGCTCACATCCCAATGTAGGGGTTCAGTAGGGTTCAGGTCAAG
>NC_092858.1:174895114-174900108 GCF_032062135.1 Pyxicephalus adspersus
ATGTTGGATGGGAAGACCTGGCAAATGTCCTAATGTGGGGGTTCAGTAGGGTTAAGATTGCAGTTCTGATGTTGGGTAACGAGACCTGGCTCATGTCCGAATGTAGGGGTTCAGTGGGGTTTGAGTCAAGGTTCTGATGTTGGATGGGAAGACCTGGCTCACGTTGTAATTTAGGGGTTCAGTAGGGTTCAGGTCAAGGTTGACCAGTTGTATGGGACGACCTGGCTCACATCCTAATGTAGGGGTTTAATCGGGTTTAGGTCAAGGTTCTGATGTGGAAAATGAAATGCTGGTCTGCAATCAGCATTCTACCTTAACCCCAAGGTGTTGAGTAGGGTTGAGATCATTTCCTTCACACCAGACCCATCAAACCATATATTTATGGAGCTGGCATGATGGACCAGAAAAGGCCCTTCATCAATGTGAACACAAGCCACAATTGTCTACAAGGTCTTTTTTGTATGATGTAGGATTACTAGGACCTCACATTGGCGACACCTGAGCTCCATCATGTGGAGGAGAGACATATATATAGAGAAGGTAGGTGTGATGGTCAGGGGTCCACCAAAATATTGGTCACTGATTTATTAGACCTCTCCAAGCCTGGAGAACAAAGTCCATCATGGTAGAACTTGGGTGACCCAACACACTTGGAATGGATCTGGTCCATGTTTAAAAATAGTTGGCAACTGATAGCAAAAGATTTTTAAGAAGGCCATTTCAGGTTTGCTTGATCACCCAGGTTCTCCCATGTTCTCCAAGTTTGGAGGCTTTAAAAAAACAGCCTTGTTGTATATGTAAGGTACTATGGAACCCTGGCCTTCAACCCAACTGCATGAACCCCATTCCTGCATGAATCTAAACCCACCCGCACAATATTCCAAATCAGCCAATATAAAGGGGCAATTCTAAACTGAACCCAAATTTTGAGTTTCTCTTTAAAACCAAACCCGAGGAGGATTCCACCATATCCAATATCTTTCGGACTTTATTGGATATAAAAAGAACATGAGAAGAATTTATCTGTTTGACAAGAGCTGATATAGAACAAATCCCTTACCACACAAGTAGAGAATCACCCGCTTCTGGCCCGGAGACAACAATACCAAACAGCTATTAGAATAAGTTTATTAGATGGCATGGGCCAGGGCGTAGATGGATGAGCTGATAGGACGTCTGGTGTACAGAACGTTCCGCCATGGCAGTCTCCACCAACAGTTGTCTCTTCTGTATATAAACCCTGACACTAGACGATCCCCAGATCTACCTGCTCTTCAAACAATAAATCACTTTCACATTTTAGTTTACAAGTGTAAAACAAATCAGGAAAACATGGCACCAGGAGGGAGATGGATCATCATGATCATTTATAAACCTGTGAGGTCCAAAAAATGATGTACAATGTATCCACTTGTATATGGAGAGTCACACTGCCCCTGCTGTACGAAGCCGGTACTACAACACTCAGAAACATCCTTTTCTAATTGTGGTTTTTTGGGGAATTACTCTGAATGGTGCGCTGAGTGTGATAGAGATACCGCTTATAATGTGATTTACTAACATAGGCCTAAACATGTTTAGCAGAGGCGTATTTTGAAAAAAAAAGTGTATAGTGTAAAAGCATTGTACATCTGTTCTGCATTAAACGTATTCAGGACTTGCAGACATTTCCTTCTCTGTTGCAAGCACAAAAGATACCTGTAGATCCTGCCAGAAATGCAGAGTTGTTACCTGATACTTTACAGTATAGTTAGGTATAGAATAGTTAGATATAGTAGAACCATGTAGAAGATAATCTTATATGGGGCCCAGAAAAATTTGCTGATAGTAGGGATTGGCAGAGTGATTAACTTATGCCCTATCCACAGACTAGCAATGCATCATTATTGACCAGATACAGACTGCTGCTCTACTGCAGAAATAGCCCTGACCTGGGTTATCTGCCTGGCAGGGGTGCCAGATTCTTTGTATTTGTGTATGTTTGGTGTCTGAATGACCACAGCCCTCCTAAATTCTTTGATTTCTCTACAACATGTACAAGTTCATTTCAAGGTACTGAAAATCTGAATTGTCAGTGGGTGGCTCTGGAGGGCGCTGCTGAGCAGTAACTTGTGTAATACCCCCACTGTCCTTTAGAGGGTGCCACCATCTTGCTGGGGCTTGAAGAGTTATTAATGTCACAGCAATTGCTTGCTGCATTGTATGTATTTTTTTACCCCCTTTTACTGGCTTTGAAGTGGAATAACCACCAGGAATACTACCAGGAGTTGAATTCCTTTGCTGGGTATGTATAGAAAATTCTCACATTATGGAAGAACCCACTAGCACTGCAATACCCACATTGCGCTCTATTGCCGGTGCTGCCATCCTCTTCAGGTCCTCAGTCTTTGTCCGTCTTCATTGTAGGGGTCGGGATGATGCTGAGAGTACTGACAGATAGGCAGAAAGTTTTTTTGTCAGAGGAGTTTTACACATTCTCAAAATATTTTTACAATATGGAAGACCCCACCAGCCCTGTATGTCGCCATTGCCCTTTGTTGCCTCTGCAGATCCTCAGTTTTTGCCCGTCTTCATTGTCTGGGTCGGGATGATACCAATCCCCCACATGAGTAGAAATGTTTTTGTCAAAGGAGATTTACTAATTCTTATTCCCTCTTTTTATTCTTATGGCAGACTCCACCAACACTGCAATGTCCAAATTGGCCCCTGTCGTTTCCATTTTCTCTGGGCCCCCAGTTTTCGCCCATCTTTGTTAGCTGGGTTGGGATGATGTCAATCCGTGGCTCAGCGACCTTTTTACAGATTTTTTTTTAATTTTTAATAGTCTGCATGGAGTTTGTATCTACCCAGCATGGGATACTTCCCAAAAACCAATAGGTAGGTGAATAGACCTTGGACTACGCCAATGACTTCTGACTATGGTAGGGGCATTAGATTGGGAGCCCCTATGAGATGGTGACATGGCTACGGAAGATGTTGGCGCTATAAATAAAAAAAACCACGCTGGCGGATATCAACAGGGTACGTTGGGGAATTTGTTTGGGTCACATGGTCCTGAGAGCAGATCCCCCCACCCGCCACCAATCACTCCGGCCTCAGAGGGGTTAATTTAAAAAAAAAGAAGGGAGATCATTAAAGGGGCAGAGAATGGGGCTCATTAGCATTGGCTTTAAAGCGGCCGGTGGATTCTCAAGGAATGCCACAAAGGGCTCATACAGGCCCTGTGGGGGGGGGCAATGTGTGCAGAATGAGAGGCAAAGACTGTTCAGCTTCCTACTGAGCCCATTGCTGGGGCCCTATAGCCAAATTGTCACACATAAATCTATGTGACATCCCGTAACTAATCGCAGCCAATGACCACTACCCACAATGCAATGGCGGTGCCTGGGGAGGGGTGCGAAAGGGCTAAAAATAAAACAAAATAAAAAGGAGTGAAAAAAAATAACAACAACAAAGTCAGAAGAGATGCTGGAAAAATAAACTCTTTTGTTTATCCATTTGTTGATCCTAATTGACATTTACACAAGAAGGAGGAAAAAAAACATTTGGGGAAATTTCTTGTTTTCTTGGCCATCTGCTGAGATCTCAGGACTGGGAATGGGGCCCCGGGCAAATATAAGTGAAGGGCCCAATTGTACAGCAATATAGGTCTCTGAACCTTGGAAAAGAAGGGGGGCAATTACCCATTGGCATGCCCCCCAAAATCTAACCATTCCCCCCACGCTGCAAACATTATCTATTGGCTCATGTTAGATGATTGATGGAATGCAATGATAGGATTGGGTGACTGGCAAGGTTTAAAGAGCACCTGTCATGATATTAAAAGGGGATGCCGCAGATGGACCCTCACCCCCGCTCCAAGGATATGAGATTCTTATAGAATATTCCACATTGATATTTGATAAGTGTAATGATTGAACATCGATCGGGAATAACCAAAATGAATCAGTACCCCTCCCCCCCCACCTCCTTCACCTACTCCAGTGCTGTATGAATTTGGAGTACCTGTCCCTCTTCATACCCCCAACTGCCCCCAATTTGGAAGGACTGTCCCTCTTCATACCCCTAAATGCCCTTGATTTGAAGGGAGTGTCTCTCTTCATACCCCCAAATGCCCCTGATTTGGAGAGACTGTCCCTCTTCATACCTCCCAGCCCCCTATCTATCTTAGTTGCCCCTCTTATTGGGTGGATATTTACCCCTCTATACAATGTATTATAGAATTATTACAAAGCATTATTTTGCAGTTAACCTTCACTCAATCTCTGAACTTAATTTTTTTGTTATTTTGTTGCAGAGCCCATTTGTCCTGTTAACCAATCACATTTGTGTATTTACTTTGTAAGGTCCGCAAAATAAAGGACTGGGGTCAGGCCGGGTCATTCACCCCGCATGCTTTGTGTTATATTTTGCCCCTCTTCCCAATCTCCAATCCTTGGGATGTGCGGAGCCCCTGAAGATGGACGGGCAGGAAGTGGCACCGGGGACATCTGGTCAGCCGTCAATCAAGGACATCATCGGGGACAAAACTTCAAACAGCCAATTTGGAGGGGCTGTCCCTCTTCATACCCCCAACTGCCCCTGATTTGAAGTGACTGTCCCTCTTCATACCTCCCAGACCCCTATCTATCTTAGTTGCCCCTCTTATTGGGTGGATATTTACCCCTCTATACAATGTATTATAGAATTATTACAAAGCATTATTTTGCAGTTAGCCTTCACTCTTAATTTTTTTGTTATTTTGTTGCAGAGCCCATTTGTCCTGTTAACCAATCACATTTGTGTATTTACTTTGTAAGGTCCACAAAATAAAGGACTGGGGTCAGGCCGGGTCATTCACCCCGCATGCTTTGTGTTATATTTTGCCCCTCTTCCCAATCTCCAATCCTTGGGATGTGTGGAGCCCCTGAAGATGGACGGGCAGGAAGTGGCACCGGGGACATCTGGTCAGCCGTCAATCAAGGACATCATCGGGGACAAAACTTCAAACAGCC
>NC_092858.1:174900540-174905231 GCF_032062135.1 Pyxicephalus adspersus
GGCTCCCTGCTGCGTCCTCCCCTCCTGCACTCAATGGTCAGCGCACCCAGGCGATTTTTGTCCCAGATCACCCAAAATTGCCGATATTGATAGCTGGCTACACATGCAGAATTCTGCTGATTACATATTGCAAACCATTGTTCCTTATTAGTAGGAATCGCTAATGACTGATCATGGCCTGCGTGCACCCAGCCCATACAGGTAGGCTGCGGGGAACGCCAACCAAGCAACCCAGCTTGGCTATTTTTTACAGTATATCCAAGGAACAAATATGTCACAGATTGCAATTCCTGCATTCATTTTTATACATTTATTGTTTTATTCCCACCTGTTGATCCTGCCAGTAGCACACTTCCTGTCTTAGGGTGACAACACTCACGTTTGGGAGACTCAGGTCCCCAAGTAATGAGTGAAACATGAGGGGCAAAGAAGCTTTTGTACCCCAGGGCACTTTGAGATGTAATACTAGAACTGGGCGTCTGTTATTTATGGGGATGGTGAAGTGCCCATGGCGGGCCCTGATGTGGACCTAACAGATCTAAGTATGGGCACTTATGGATTGACCATGGTGAAGTCATGTGACACGCCGTCCTTATATGGTAGGCGGTTTGATGTAGGCCGGTCGTTGATAGGTTGAGGAAAGGGGTCTGAGTACCCTCCATAGGGGGCCCTAGAGGTCAGAGGACCACTTTAATAAACTAGTGATGGATGGCAATGGATTTGATTTATGGGTCACCATTTACTTCTTTGATGAGATTTCATTTCTCTCAGCCTCACACTTTGCTACAAAGTTACAATATTAAAGTCTGATAATTGAGGGAGAGGAGACTGAGGAAAGGCTGTGTCCTGCCTGCAGCAGATTGATGCATCATCTCAGCCTAGGCAAAGTCACTGGAGCTCAAAGATGGCTTTTGTGAAAGGTGACAGGTTTCGGGTTTATTTTCTCAGATTTGTACCATTAATGACAGGTCCTCTTTAATTCTCTAACCTCAGGATCTGTAAGTGCAGCTTGTAGGGTTCCTCGCTGAGTATTTTCCCAGATTTTTGTTGTCTTGTTCCGTTTATTTTTGTTGAGTCTCCGGTAGTGCGCCCGGCTGGTATTTGGGGAGAACATTTGGAGAGCAGGTGGAAGCGGCGGATGGGAAACACGTGGGGGGGACCCTGCTGGTCCTGCTCATTATTAGCGGTGGACGTGCTGTGGGGTTATTACACAGGAAGAGAGGGTGACGGCTTCTCACATGAGGGTGGCGGATGGGGGAAGAAGGGGTGGGGGGCTGATAATTAGGCCCAGGTCCCCTCTTTTATGATCCCCCTCCCAATTTCTCCACTGATTGGTTCCAGATCAATGTGGAGCTGGTTATTCTGCAGCTGGGGACATTAAAGCGCTGACTAATGGGGTGTCATTTCCCTGAGAAGAATTTGGGGTTACCCTGAGATAGGGTGCACATAGAGGGGGTGAACCTTTCCTAACTGCTGCATTACCATCACACCTGTCCATAAATGGAATGATGACATCACTCCTGTCCATATATGGAACGATGACATCACTGCCCTCCCTGTACAACATCACTATGCTCCACATAAAAATTATTATTATCTATATATGGGGTGGTGAAAGCCATGCTTTCCTTATATGGAATGTGGGGATGTGGGGGGCAAAGGGAGGTACAAGGGCCCAGGACCAACAGGGGCCCACATGTCCTATTTATGGGTAGGTGGGAGGGAAAGTCAGTTTTCCACAGGGACTTACTTATGGCTATGTCCATCACTGATGGGATGACATCACTAGACTCCATAGTATGGGATACAATCACTGCTCCCCATATATGGAATGATGACATCAGTGTTCTTCTTCTATGGCGTGACATCACTACACTCCATATATGGAATGATGACAAAATTGCCCTCCATGTAAGGGATGCATAGGGGGAAATAGGGAGTTCCTGCTGCACTAGGGTCTCAGACTTTTCTAAGCCAACAGGGAACTCCACAATAAAATCCCTTTTCTCCATATATGGTATGATGACATCACTGCTCTCCCTCCTTGTGGTGACATCACTACACTCCATATATGGGATAAAAACTCTGCTTTCCATATATGGAATGATGACATCACTACATTCCATATATGGGATAAAACCTCTGCTTTCCATATATGGAATGATGACATCACTGCCCTCTAATTATGGGTTACCATTGCTGCTCTAAACTATAGAGGACCTCTTCCTAATATCGGTGGTTTCCCCGGTTATCGTCATGCAACCACTGACCAGCAGAGCTCACATTCAGAATGGCTACCTAACAACTGCCAGCCAATAGGAACCTGCTGGGGTACAATGTTAAGTTTGGGGGCTCTGATCTCCCCTGTGTCTCTCATGCCCCCCATGTGCAGGCTCTTGAAGGTAATTGCGCGCTGATGTTGGGAGGTTTGTGAGGCTGATTAAGCAGTGGCGCAGTACACAGATATTCTGGAGGATGAAAGGCGCTTCAGTGCTCATTGGAGTGCAGGATCCCCCCCATGGGTTAATCCCATTGTGTGAATCTGCAGAGTTTATATAACAGATCCTGGGGACAATGGAGGGGGGGCACTGATATCCTGGGCTCACCTAACAAGGGGGCTGCAAAGCTGAATATCATAAAATGTAATAATAATAAAAAAGAACTTTCACGTTTTCCATTCTTTGTTACTTTTCAGTGCTGCTGATCTCCTGCAGCCTCTTTGCAGCCACCTATCCCCCCTCATTGATGGCTGCATGGAGTTTCTCAGGTTGGGTTTCCTGGTGGTGACAACATTGGACAATGCATAATGTACATCAGCATGGCTGGGAGATCATGTGACAGGGTGACAACACTAAGAAGAAATGGGGACAGAGGAAGTGTTGTCACCCTATACTCTTACTAACAGATCTTGTCCCTCCCCCAGTCTGAGAGCAGCAGATGGATGAGCTCCTCTTTCTTCCAATCAGCAGGCCCTTGCTATGACATGAGCACTGCAGCAGGCTCTTTGTGCTGCTTCTCTGTCCAGTCTGAGCTCTGCAGTACAGGAGCAGCAGAAGACATATCAGGAACTTACACTGCTTGCCAAGGCACGGATACTATGCTAGGCATTTGGTCATGTGATCAGAACAGGAGGGAGCCCCGAGCAGCGTTTTTAATAATAATATTTATTAATATTATAACACAGTATTTATATAGCGCCATCACATTACGCAGCGCTGTACAAAGTCCATAGTCATGTCACTTTTCACCAGCATGTCAATGAACTTTATTCCTCCATGACGGCAGAATTGGTGAATGTGCCAGGGCCGCACCATAGCTCTGCCACCTTGCTATGCCCATGGCTGCCAGCGATGCAGAATTTCCTGCTGATGTTGGGAGGTTTGTGAGGCTGATTAAGCAGTGGCGCAGTACACAGATATTCTGGAGGATGAAAGGCGCTTCAGTGCTCATTGGAGTGCAGGATCCCCCCCATGGGTTAATCCCATTGTGTGAATCTGCAGAGTTTATATAACAGATCCTGGGGACAATGGAGGGGGGGCACTGATATCCTGGGCTCACCTAACAAGGGGGCTGCAAAGCTGAATATCATAAAATGTAATAATAATAAAAAAGAACTTTCACGTTTTCCATTCTTTGTTACTTTTCAGTGCTGCTGATCTCCTGCAGCCTCTTTGCAGCCACCTATCCCCCCTCATTGATGGCTGCATGGAGTTTCTCAGGTTGGGTTTCCTGGTGGTGACAACATTGGACAATGCATAATGTACATCAGCATGGCTGGGAGATCATGTGACAGGGTGACAACACTAAGAAGAAATGGGGACAGAGGAAGTGTTGTCACCCTATACTCTTACTAACAGATCTTGTCCCTCCCCCAGTCTGAGAGCAGCAGATGGATGAGCTCCTCTTTCTTCCAATCAGCAGGCCCTTGCTATGACATGAGCACTGCAGCAGGCTCTTTGTGCTGCTTCTCTGTCCAGTCTGAGCTCTGCAGTACAGGAGCAGCAGAAGACATATCAGGAACTTACACTGCTTGCCAAGGCACGGATACTATGCTAGGCATTTGGTCATGTGATCAGAACAGGAGGGAGCCCCGAGCAGCGTTTTTAATAATAATATTTATTAATATTATAACACAGTATTTATATAGCGCCATCACATTACGCAGCGCTGTACAAAGTCCATAGTCATGTCACTTTTCACCAGCATGTCAATGAACTTTATTCCTCCATGACGGCAGAATTGGTGAATGTGCCAGGGCCGCACCATAGCTCTGCCACCTTGCTATGCCCATGGCTGCCAGCGATGCAGAATTTCCTGACTTGTATAACTCTATGACACGGATAATAAAACCTGACAGCCCTCTGTGTGTGGCCGCCTTGTACACTGCCCAGGCCTCTGTGAGCCTCATTCCGTGAGCTCCAATCTTCCAGCAGTTCCTGGCTCAGATATTCTGGCCCTGTCGGGGTCTCCCGGCTATCTAGCCAGGGGCAGGTGTGATTTGGCACCCGGTTGGACCTCACAGGGGTGATGGGTAGGTGGCCCTTTCTATGCTCTGTGATCACAGGCCGGGCCGGAGTCAATGGAACAATGGGCCCTCCCTGCGGCTGGATGACTTCCATTATCCCAACACATTCCTGATCCCTCGCCATGCCGCGCAGAACAGAGAGCCGGCGAATCGGAACCTGAAAAGC
>NC_092858.1:174905448-174906442 GCF_032062135.1 Pyxicephalus adspersus
GATTGCAACATTGTAACTGTGTAGGTAAGGGGGAGAGGATGCAGCAGGGGGCTGATTTGTGTCAGGCACAGCCAATGACCGGCGTTCCTGGTGACCTTGGGTGATGCCTGAATAAAGAAAGTGCCATCCTTATGGGGCTGAAAGGAGAAAAAGATATTGACTTTTTTTTTTTACCCATCTGGGTAGGGGGTAATTGGGGTGGGGGGGTCACTGTACCCATGGACCTCCAGGTGCCTAATTCTGCAATGCCTCTTATAATGTCACTGACCGGCTTCTGCTCTAGGAAAAAGGCGTGGTAACTGAAGGGACAACTCTGGTCACATGACCAGTCCTAGGCGGGAAAAGTGTGCTTCAAAAATAAATCCCATGATGGGTGCTCCTGACACTGCCATGGCCACCATTGGAGAAAGGAGGGGGCAGTGCTTCGGTATCAGTCTCAATTTAAAGAGCAATGCTGGAACTTTTATATGTGGGGGGTCCAGGAACTATTCCTAACACGGGGCCCTATAATTTCTGCTGTATACAGTTGGCATGGTTAACTTTTTTGCAGCCGGCGTTGGCTCTGGTCGGTGAGTTTTGCAGGGAAGGGTTAAGCCATTGTGCAAATCCTTCCCACCTGTTCCTTTGTAAACTCTCTGCCCCCCCCCCTTTTCTTTTTCTGGGTGTGCGCCCAGCTAGACTTCTAAAAATATCGGGGATGGGGGGGTTGTTATTGAAAACATCTGGGGCCCCTGGGTGGATGGGCCCCTAAACGTGTTTATTTAGTTCTGGTTTCATCTGAGATGCAGCTAAGTGCTGTAAGTGTATTGCCCCCCCCCCCCAATCCCACAGCAACCCCCCCTCGGCAAAATCTGCACATGTTTGTGCAAGAGAAGTGTGAAATGTCACCCCCCCACCCCCAACAAAAGCTGCGCTCAGAGGTGCTGACAGTGCAGAGCGGCCAGATAGAACAATGTTTACCAGGAAGTTTTGGATGAAAGTTTTATAAATAAAT
>NC_092858.1:174906465-174913424 GCF_032062135.1 Pyxicephalus adspersus
AAACGGGTAATTTGGGGACACCAGGAAAGAAGTGATAGGTCGGTGTGTTGTCACCGGAGGGTTTTCTTGGCTGGGAAGGAAACATTTATGGATTGGAAGTTATGGAGGGCGATGACCTTGTAGAAGGAACTCCATGAAAGGTTCAAGTGATCCCACCCAGAACGCCAGGACCACTACAGCCAATCGGGTTTCAAGAGAACGACCGTATGTGTTTATTAAAAGTGGCGGCAATATGGAGTGCCCAACATATTACACAGCTCTGTACAATAAATAGGGGTTGTAAACAGACAGACATAGGAGGAGGAGAGGACCCTGCCCCGAAGAGCTTACAATCTAGGAGGTGCGGGAAGTATCACACAATAGGAGGGGGATTTGGAATGGTGGGGGAGTAGTGAGGGTTTAGGAGACAGAAGAAGACGGGTGGGTGAGGTTGAAGCGTTGGGTTTTGAGCCCTCTTTTAATTGCGCAGAAAGTAGGAGCAAGCCGAATAGGACGAGGAGACCATTCCAGAGAGTTGGGGCAGCTCTAGAAAAGTCTTGTATCCGTGCGTGTGAGGAGGTTATGAGTGAGGAAGTCATTAGTAGGTCATTGGAGGAACGAAGAGAGCGGCTAGGGGGGGATTTTTTAAAAGTTGGGAATAGGTGTCAAATGCCCTCCTACGTTGGTAGTCAGTGATAAGTGCCCACTGGTGGTCAGTAGTGAGTGCCCCCTCAGGATGGTGGTCATTGGTGAGCCCCCATTAATTTGGCGATCAGTTCTTAGTGCCCCCTTTATCTGGTGGTCATTGGTGAGTGTTGCTTTAGCCCAATGTTCAGTACTAGGCTCCCCTTTAAATTGTTGGGGAGTTTTCCCCCTCACTGGTGGTAAATGATGAGTGCCCCTTTCTTGGTAATAATTGGCAGTGAGTGCCCCTTGGTGCACCTGGAAAACATTCTCCACAATGGAATTCTCACAATAAGGGGGCAAAATATCGACTCGTTCTAGTGACTAAACCCATTCCCCCCATTAGGGGTTACAGCCACAAACCAAGGGAAGTAAGTGGACTCAGTAGGGATGAAGTAAGTTTGTAGTCAGTGGTAAGTACCCCCCTATGGGGTATTGAGCGCCTCAATTTCTTTGTGGTTTCTAATGAGTGCTCCTTAAAGCTGGTGGTCCAATACCCGTTCTGTTGGTGGAGGGTGCCACTTTACACTAGTGGATCATAGTAAATGCCTGTTTATACTTACGATACATAGTGAGTGCCCCTTTACTTCTCATCCATGCTGAGAGCCCCTTTACACGGCTGGTGAGACCCCCTTATAATATTCAGGTCCCTGGGTAGTGCCCATGTACTCCAGCAGAGTTGGTTAGTTTGGCGTCTACTCGGCAGTCAGTGGTAAGTACATAAAGTCAGTGGTAAGTGCTCCTTTACCCATGTGGTGAGTGTGCTGAGTACCCCTAAAATATCAGTTGTGCCCAGAGTGCCCCTTTTACTCCTATGAACTTCTACCAGTTGGCACGGTGGATCCAGGGCGGCCTTGTGTCATGTGACCGGGCACCTTTATTTGCCCTTTATTCTCCCCCCAGTCTCTTGTTTGTCTTCTCTCCCTGTCAGGCGCAGAGGATTCTGGGAGAGGGGCCCCTGGCATCCAATACGGTCTCTCCGTGTACCTTGGCTGGGCTGCCCGCCTCACACAGACATCCTGGCCCGGCCAATGTGTGCCAGCGCCTGGTAAACACCATCTGCCCATTCCCAGGTGTGAGGGCAAATAAATCATCAATCTCAGACACCTCGGCCGCCACGTCACCGGCGTGCCAAAATCTTCATTAAAGAGAACCTGTCACCAGACATCTTGTGATAAGGGAGGTGCCAACACTCCCAGGTGCACTACAGCACTCGCAATGCCTTCATCTGCTTCAGGACACGGAGCCATCTTTGTTCAGGCATCACCCGGGGTCACATCTTTCATGCAGCTCCTTGCTGCAGCTTCGTAATGTTACAATATTTCACTGGTGGGCAGGAGACTGAGGAAACGCTCCAGTCTTCCTGCAGCAGACTGAAGACATCATCTCAGCCTAGGCAAAGTCACTGATTGGCTGATGGCTTTAGGAGATGGGTGGAACTGTTGCTATTTATTGGGACATCAGGAATTTTATTCTAGCTTCTATAAAGTGGATGTGGCCAACAGTGGGTCCCTGTGCAGAACAGACTTGGGGGCCCCTGCTGAACTGACTTTGAAACCCTGTGGGGGACCCCTATTGGTTGGGCAGGGTCGAGGGCCCTTGTGCAGCGGCACACTTTGCACCTCCTTATAAAGTTTTGCTGCAGATTCTGGTGGCTCCCATTGCTTGTCCTTTATTGGGCCCCCCTTGCCTCCCCCCACGCGTTTCGCTGTCTTGCTGGCAGCTGCCCCCGGCTGTGCTTGTATTTCACACTCATCCCATGCGAGCCGGGCCAAGTTTTGTGAAATATTAGCGAGGTGCCCTGGTGGTCAGTAGTGAGTGCCCCCTCAGGATGGTGGTCATTGGTGAGCCCCCATTAATTTGGCGATCAGTTCTTAGTGCCCCCTTTATCTGGTGGTCATTGGTGAGTGTTGCTTTAGCCCAATGTTCAGTACTAGGCTCCCCTTTAAATTGTTGGGGAGTTTTCCCCCTCACTGGTGGTAAATGATGAGTGCCCCTTTCTTGGTAATAATTGGCAGTGAGTGCCCCTTGGTGCACCTGGAAAACATTCTCCACAATGGAATTCTCACACTAAGGGGGCAAAATATCGACTCGTTCTAGTGACTAAACCCATTCCCCCCATTAGGGGTTACAGCCACAAACCAAGGGAAGTAAGTGGACTCAGTAGGGATGAGGTAAGTTTGTAGTCAGTGGTAAGTACCCCCCTATGGGGTATTGAGCGCCTCAATTTCTTTGTGGTTTCTAATGAGTGCTCCTTAAAGCTGGTGGTCCAATACCCGTTCTGTTGGTGGAGGGTGCCACTTTACACTAGTGGGTCATAGTAAATGCCGGTTTAGACTTACGATACATAGTGAGTGCCCCTTTACTTCTCATCCATGCTGAGAGCCCCTTTACACGGCTGGTGAGACCCCCTTATAATATTCAGGTCCCTGGGTAGTGCCCATGTACTCCAGCAGAGTTGGTTAGTTTGGCGTCTACTCGGCAGTCAGTGGTAAGTACATAAAGTCAGTGGTAAGTGCTCCTTTACCCATGTGGTGAGTGTGCTGAGTACCCCTAAAATATCAGTTGTGCCCAGAGTGCCCCTTTTACTCCTATGAACTTCTACCAGTTGGCACGGTGGATCCAGGGCGGCCTTGTGTCATGTGACCGGGCACCTTTATTTGCCCTTTATTCTCCCCCCAGTCTCTTGTTTGTCTTCTCTCCCTGTCAGGCGCAGAGGATTCTGGGAGAGGGGCCCCTGGCATCCAATACGGTCTCTCCGTGTACCTTGGCTGGGCTGCCCGCCTCACACAGACATCCTGGCCCGGCCAATGTGTGCCAGCGCCTGGTAAACACCATCTGCCCATTCCCAGGTGTGAGGGCAAATAAATCATCAATCTCAGACACCTCGGCCGCCACGTCACCGGCGTGCCAAAATCTTCATTAAAGAGAACCTGTCACCAGACATCTTGTGATAAGGGAGGTGCCAACACTCCCAGGTGCACTACAGCACTCGCAATGCCTTCATCTGCTTCAGGACACGGAGCCATCTTTGTTCAGGCATCACCCGGGGTCACATCTTTCATGCAGCTCCTTGCTGCAGCTTCATAATGTTACAATATTTCACTGGTGGGCAGGAGACTGAGGAAACGCTCCAGTCTTCCTGCAGCAGACTGAAGACATCATCTCAGCCTAGGCAAAGTCACTGATTGGCTGATGGCTTTAGGAGATGGGTGGAACTGTTGCTATTTATTGGGACATCAGGAATTTTATTCTAGCTTCTATAAAGTGGATGTGGCCAACAGTGGGTCCCTGTGCAGAACAGACTTGGGGGCCCCTGCTGAACTGACTTTGAAACCCTGTGGGGGACCCCTATTGGTTGGGCAGGGTCGAGGGCCCTTGTGCAGCGGCACACTTTGCACCTCCTTATAAAGTTTTGCTGCAGATTCTGGTGGCTCCCATTGCTTGTCCTTTATTGGGCCCCCCTTGCCTCCCCCCACGCGTTTCGCTGTCTTGCTGGCAGCTGCCCCCGGCTGTGCTTGTATTTCACACTCATCCCATGCGAGCCGGGCCAAGTTTTGTGAAATATTAGCGAGGTGCCTCGCAGACGGATGGCGAGGCGGCCCATTCACCCCCCCTGGGCCCATCTGGAACAAATTAAATGGCGTTCATGCTGCGCGTCTGAGTGTGGCGCGGCGGAATGTCCTCCGCTCGCCCGCGCACCCCTTGGGCTGTTTGTATTAAGTGACTCCGCGTGCGTCGCCCAACACCTCCTAGAAGAGGTGCCACTGCTGCAATGTGGACAACGTGAGCTGATTTATTCCAGGAGGAAAGCCAAAATTACCCCCCCCCAAAAAAACAGACCCCCTCCCCCGTCTTTCATGGAAAAACACTAAAGGGGCCGTAAGTCTAAAACAAATGCGTTACTTATTGGAGCAACGAGTAATAATACCAGACGTGGGGGGAAGGGGGGCTGACACCTGCACCCCGCATGTACTGGGGTATATTTGTGATTAAAGCTGAACTCCGGGGAAATACAAAAAGGTGATTTCTAATGCTGGCCATGGCTAAGTGGGTGACAACGCTTTCTCTGGGAATACAGCGCTGTCGGGCGAGAATAGGGCAAGCTGGGCAATTGTCCAGGGCCCCAGCCTACTCCAGGGTCCCAATTGACAGAATGGCTGCAGTGGAGGGGGTTGGTATGCTGCACATCTGGGGCCCCCATTTGCCCAGGGCCCCCACCTACTCCATGGCCTGGGGTGCAGGGAGCTGGAATTCTCTGCATCAGGGCTCCCAAGTCTATTCCTGCCTGCTGATTGGACAATACAAAGGCAACTCTGCTCTGATTGGCTCCCAGTGAGTTAGGAAGAGCAAAGTGTATAAGTGTCCAGGGCCCCCACCTTTTCCAGGGCCCCAACTGATAGAAGGGTAGGGGTGCAAAGATCTGAAATTCTCTGTATATGTGGCCCTTACTTCATAGTTACCTGATTTTGTCTAAATCCATCCCTACCTGTAGCCTATTGATTGGGCAATGGAGGGGCAACTCTTCTGCTGCTGTGCAGGCGACACAGGGCAAACTGACCAGCCCCCACCCATCTTCTCCAGTGCCCCAGGGGCAGGGGGTGAAAAAAGTGCTGTGCATTTCGGGGTCCCACATTAAATTTGCACAGGGCCCCATTTTGTCTAAGACTGTCCAGAAGAATGAAATAAAATCAGATTTTGGTTGCTCTGCCAGCTGTAGGAAATCAAAGGCCCTTCAAACCCAGATATGACTTTGTAAAAGTACCAGTGACATCATCGCTGTGCCATACAAAGGGAGCTGAAATGTGGGAGGGACTGAGAGGCCCCACCCACATTTTGAAAACTACAGAAGGGGGCGGATACAAGACCAGTCACCCTGCACAAGGAGAGGGAGCAGCAGAGACCCGTCTGTATCACAGGAAGTTCTGCACAGAGGTTTTCTGAGCAATCCCACATTTTACAGTTGTCACCAGAACACGCAGCAAAAATAAATCTTCCAACGGGGACACCTAACTATACAAACACATTACTGATGTTTTATTTACAGATTTTTGTCTCCTTTGTTGGCTGAGCGGCTCAGATATTTTCGGATTCTTGGAAAGGTCAGACATTCCGGGAGAGTCAGACAGCGAGGGATGGAGGATGCTGGAGGCTCAGGAAATCCAACGCTTGGCTGGGAGAACGTCGAGGTATGGTGGGGGCAGGCATGGTGGGGGCAGAAATTGGGGGGGCAGAGATGGTAGGGACAGGACAAGATGAGTGCTGCAGCAAGGGGCTGATCTGTGTCAGACATTTCTGAAATGATTGTGCCATTTCCAGGATGATGCCTGAATAAAGATGGCTCCATGCTTGTAGGGAGAGAAGCTGATGGCAGCATTGTGAGATCTGGGTGAGAGATATAAAACACCTGGAAGTGTTACATTGTCATAATATTTATATTGCTCCTGCAGAATATCTGCTGCAAGTTCCACTTTAACTTTCTAATTTTATCCCCCCCCCCAATGATGGGTTGGCGCCCCCTCTTTCCTCCACCAGCGTGTTGCTGAATTCCTGGCGCATCTACAAGCTTGTCGGCGCTGTCGTCCCAGCCAGTAAACATCCATCATAATGTTATTTAAACAGAGCAAAGTATCAGTGCGAGGCGAGCGCGGTCTCTGTGTGGTCCCTTGGCATGCCGACCCATCAGATATCGGCCATGGTGAGCCCGGCTCCTAATTTAGGACACAATATCCCGAGTTATTAACCCCCATCCCGTCCCGGGGGCTCCTAATCCGCCACATGCTTGGAATACCTGAATAGAACTGCTCCAGGCTCAATAACACGCCGACGGGAAAATTATTTATTATGGCAAGCCAAATCCGGGGTCTGATCATTTCACGGAAAATGTGACCCAAAAATAATTCATTACTGATCTGATAATAATCTATGCAATGCCATGAATGGGAAGTGGGCCCAATGGGGGCAGAAGGGCCGGTAATGGGAATGCGATCCACTCTGCATTATTAATGGCGCTGTATCACAGGGGGGATGCATTATAGCAGCCATGGCCACAGCAGTGGGGCCCCAAATACTGGCCACACATAACAGTGTATTAAATACAATGGTGTCACCACACTGCCTCATGCAGCCAGGGTAAGGTAGGGCCAACCGGGCAATTGCCCCATTCCCATCTTCTAATTGACAGAATGACAGAGGTGCAGGGAATGCTGGGCATTGTGGCCCCAACTCATATTTGGCCAGGGCTTCATTTTGTCTAAATTTGTCTATCTATCTATCTATCTATCTATCTATCTATC
>NC_092858.1:174914362-174918627 GCF_032062135.1 Pyxicephalus adspersus
GTCTGTATCTGTCTATCATTTGCAACCCCTATTTATTGTACAGCGCTGCGTAATATGTTGGAGCTATAAAAAATACTGTTTAATAATAAAAATTTTATAATAATCTTTAATGTATCTCCAACCCTCTTCTCTCTCTCTCTTTCTCCTGTTGTATATCTCTTTCATTTTCTATTTGTCTCTATCATATTATCTATAAATCATCTATATCTATCTATCTATCTATCTATCTATCTATCTATCTATCTATCTATATATGTATCAATGTATGTCTCTCTAATGTATCTCCATTGTATCTCTCTCTCTTCCTCTCTATCATATCCTCCATAAATCATCTATATATATATATATATATATATGTATCTATAATGTATCTCTCCTCTCTTCTCTTCCTCTTCCTCTCTATCATATCATCTATAAATCATCTATATATGTATCAATGTATCTATCTATAATGTTTCTCTCCCTCCTCTCCCTCTTTCTGTCACTTCATCTATAAATCATCTATATATATATATATGTCTCTCTAATGTATCTCTAATGTATCTCTAATGTATCTCTCTTCTCTTCCTCTCTATCATATTATCTATAAATCATCTATATATGTATCTATGTATGTATCTCTAATGTATCTCTCCTCTTCTCTTCCTTTTCCTCTCTCCCATATCATCTATATATGTATCTATAAGGAATCCTTCTCTGTTCCTTTATATAATGTGAAGATAATGGAGACCAATCATTGTCCATATGTGGAAAGTTCCTGGATATTATGGCGATTGTATGAAATATGTAATGTTTCAGTTGTAGGAAATACTTTCTGGTTCATGTGAAGTTCACCCTCCTGATTTTGGTAATGTAAACGTTCGCTCTCCTCCACTCGCTCTGCGTCAGAATCCGCTGCAATCAGCCAGGGTGACCCCAATCATGGCATCAGATCCATATGTCAGCCATACATTGGAAGATCAGACGTTGGAAGTCGTGAGGCGGTTGTAGTGGGGGGGACATGTTTTTAGGATGGTAGTTCCCTTCTCTGGGGAGCGGGGAGAGTAGCATGTAAGTGTATGTAATCTTTTTATAAATAAACATGTTCACATGGATTACAGGCTGGGCCGATGAGGAGGAGCAGGCCCAGCCACTGACTCATTCTGGTTACTGGGGGTCATTAACCCCTTCAGCAAAAACTCCGCAACGATCGGGAATGTTGGGATGAGCGTCGCCTATGCCTGTCCTAAAACCACAAAAGTTTTGTAAAAGTTTATCACCTGGCAACTATTATTTAAACAGCAGAACTGGTGCCATGGTCTTCCTTCAATGGGTATAACGGATGGCACCCCATGGCCAGGATATGGTGGGCTCACTCCTGGTGAGAAGAGTCTCTTTGTCCACTCAATAAGTGTCTATGAGCTGTGAATGGTCAATCTGAAGAGGGCCATTAGCCCATCCTAGGGCAATTCCTCCCCCACTCAGCATTGTCTTCTCCTTTGTAACCTTGGCCACTTTATTGCATCTATAAAAAGGTGAAAGAAGAAGAAGAGGAAGTTGTCTGCCCGGCACAGCGCTGGGTAAAATGCCAAAATTCCGGCTCTGAGATGATCCTAAGTCTCACGTTTTCATACCAATCCCAACTCCAGGATTCATTTTATTTTTACACTGGAAGCCTTATGGGCTTCAAATTGTTTGAACATAAATTGATTCTTTATTGATAAATTTGATTGATCGAAAGTGATCAATATTGAGTGTAGGATGGAAAAAACCGCCAGGGGTCAGGTCAGAAAATTTCCATCAACTGTATATAAATCTGATGGGTTTTTGAAACTTCTTGATTGTTTCTTGTTTTATCAAATTTCGGAGGATGGGCATATAACATCATCTTTAATAATGAGAAATTAATTTTATGATTCATTTACATGAATTGGTTACAAAAAAAATCAATATCATTGAACCAATTGTGAATCAATTGCTTAAACAGCAAGTAGAATGTTAAACCCATGGGTATCAGATTGCACCAAAAACTGCCCTGACATCAATGGGCAGTGGGAGAAAAAATGGCTTAATGCCTGTGGTCAATGGGAGGAAAAGTGCCCCTTTGTGGGTGTCAGTGGGAAAAAATAGCTTTTCAAGGGCCAATTAAGGACAAGCAAAGGGGCACTACATTGTTGGTGTCAGGGGAAGGGATAGTTCCCATTATTGTAAATCAATGGCAAGGTACTGTGCCCTATCATATCACTGGATGGAATAATGCCCCATCATTGGTGTCGGTGGAATAAATATTTGCCCCATCGTTGGTGTCAGTGGAATAAATAATTGCCCCATCATTGGTGTCAGTGGAATAAATATTTGCCCCATCGTTGGTGTCAGTGGATGGAATAATGCCCTATCCTTGGTGCTAGTGGAATAAAAAAATTGCCCCATCCTTGGTACCAGTGGAATAAATAATTGCCCCATCATTGGTGTCAGTGGAATAAATAATTGCCCCACCATTGGTGTCAGAGGAATAAATATTTGCCCCACCGTTGGTGTCAGAGGAATAAATATTTGCCCCATCGTTGGTGTCAGTGGATGGAATAATGCCCCATCGTTGGTGCCAGTGGAAAGAATAACCCCTGCCATTGATATCACCGAATAGATTGATGCCATATTAATAGTGTCAGGGGTAGAAATAGTCCGCCAGCATTGGTGTCACCTGGAGAAAAATGCCCCATGTTTGGTGTCAATGGGAAAAATAACACGTGATCATTTGTGTCAATAAAAAGTATAATGCCCCATTGTTGGTGTCAATGCCCCATCAATGTCAATAAAATAGTTAGTGCCCCATCATCGGTACCAATGTGAAGAATAATACTGGTGTCAGTGGGAAGAATTGTGCCCGTTATTAGTATCAATGGAAGGAATAATACCCCATTGCTGATGTCAGTTGGAAGAATACCCCCCCGCCCGTTAATAATACCAGGAACAAAGCCACATCATTGGTATCAGTGGAAGAAATAACATATCACCATCGTACGTGTCCATGGAAGAAAAATTGCACCAATATTGTTGCCAATTGACAAAAATGGATAAATAAAAGTAAGGGGCCACATTTGGTCCATGGGCCACAGTTAAGGACCAATGTCTTAGTGCTTTAAGAAGGATTTCCCTCCTGTTGAAGCAGATTGGATTACACTTTATAATATAGTTATATATATATATATAGTTTTTAGGTCACGTTTTCAGCGGGTTTATATTTATTTTTGGCTTTTGTCTTCCGTATTTATATTTATTGCTAACTTTTTCTCATGCAGCCCATTTGGAGAGAATACCGTTTTTCATTTTCGTCTGAAGATCATCAGATCCAATAAAAACTTCCATTCTTTATCGGTAACTGCTCCGGCCATTGGGGGTTAACCCCATGGGGCATCCAGCGGTCAGTGAATGGGCCTCGGAGGTGTTTTGGACATCGGCGTCTCTTCGGAGAATATCTGGATTGTGTAACTCCGGAGCAGAATTCCGGGGTCAGTTTTATTAAGGAGGTGTGATGAAAACGTTTCTGACGTAACGTCGGCCGGCGTCTATAATGGATAACACGCCGCGGCCTGACATCAACCCCGAGTCTGCTAATGGAAATTAATTTTAACTTTAATAAGACGAGGGGCCTTAGAAAAATATCATCGCTGTATATTTGCCGTTACCTTGACAACTTCCGAATGAAAGGAAAAAGGGGTCCGAACCCTCGGGGGGTTCTTAGCGTTGCTGTCAGTGACAATTTACAGGACCGGCTCGATTCTTAGAAAAGTTCAATTTAGCAAAAAGCGCCAAAAAAAGCAGCGCTGCTCTGCGCGGGAGGAAAAACGTTTAATAACTTTCTATTTTCTTTCGCAGCTTTATTGCCGTGAGATTAGGGCTGGCCGGGTGCCGAGCGTTATGTCACGGGGCCGACGTGTTTGCCCAGCTGGGGTGACGTCATTGTGAAAATAATAATTTCTTTCTCTCTTCTGGCCGGGACGCCATTGGGGGAGCGCTGCCCAGGTTACCAGGTGCGTCCTTATTACCGCGCACGGCCTGACGCTAAAAGGAGTTTTTACTGCCGTGGCACCTTGCTGCATTGAAACGATCCCGTTATTGGGTGACAAAACTTCACTTATTTCCAAAGAACCCCCTAAAATCTGCTGGCGGGGGATGGTTGTTCAATTCAAAAGATTTATAGGTGCAATGAAATGACGTCATACAGAAATCAAATAATAATTCTCGGTATCTGTTCCAATTCTGTATGTATGGACTCTGCACAGTAC
>NC_092858.1:174919217-174985153 GCF_032062135.1 Pyxicephalus adspersus
TGCACAGTACTACTTCTCTTGTCCTGTACCCCGTGTGTAATTCTTGGTATCTGTTCTTATTTTGTATGTATGGACTCTGCACAGTACCACTTCTCTTGTCCTGTACCCCAGGTGTAATTCTCAGCATCTGTTCTTATTTTGTATGTATGGACTCTGCACAGTACCACTTCTCTTGTCCTGTACTCCGGGTGTAATTCTCGGTATCTGTTCGTGGTGTCATGTGACTGGTCGAATTCACATTTTTTTTGGATGAATCTTTGATTTGACACATTTACCGACAGTCATGTGACCGTTCCTCTTGCACCGCCATCCTGGGTAGCAGTCTATTGATCGGTCCATTAAAGCTCTTCCATTTCCTGAGTGTTGTCTCTCATCCGGAGAAGTCCCAGAATCCTCTGCGTGAGGTCACTGTGCTGACCCAGCTGTGCCGCTTCTGAATATAGAATTTACATTTAAAGAGGACCTGTCATTAACTTTACAAGTCTGCAAGAATAAACCCCTACCATCACAAAATATAGTAACCGTGTAATGTTCCAGAAAAGCCTCCTATAAAGCATGTGTGACCCTGCCTAGCCTGAGATGATGCCATTGAGCTGCTGCAGGCAGGAGAAGCATTTCCTCAGTCTCCTTATGTTCAATAATCAGATAGCAACATTGTAACATTCTTTTAACTCTGCAAGAAAATGAAGAATAAAGTAAATCATCCCATCATTGGTGAGACATTGGTATCATTATATTGTGCTACTTCATTTTTGTTATTTCGTAATAAACAGGATTTTTATAGCGCCAACATATTACCCAGCGCTGTACATTAAATACTGGTTGCAAATCATCAGTGAAGCTGGGAGATCCAGCAAACCTGTCATTTGCCATTTGCTAGCAAATGATTTGAATCCTGGACCTCTAGGAGGTGGGGGAAGTATCACACAATAGGAGGGGGATATGGAATGGTGGGAAGTAGTGAGGGTTTAGGAGACAGAAGAAGACGGGTAGGTGGGGTTGAAGCGTTGGGGTTTGAGTTCTCTTTTAAAGGATTAGAAACTAGGAGCAAGCTGAATAGGACGAGGAGACAATTCCAGAGAGTCGGGGCAGCTCTAGAAAAGTCTTGGAGCCGTGCATGTGATGAGGTTATGAGTGAGGAAGTCATTAGTAGGTCAATGGAGGGGCCTCTTAGATTGTAAGCTCTTCGGGGCAGGGTCCTCTCCTCTTCCCGTGTCTGTATCTGTCTGTCATTTTCAAATCCCTAATTAATGTACAGCACTGCGTGATATGCTGGCGCTATAATAATTATTATTGGTATTTTCAACCATGGCTGCTTTTCTAAAATAATATAAAAAGTAATAAATGCCAATAAAAGCGGAGTTTCCCTTAAATATTATTCTTTCTTCCCGCATGTGAGCTGCGCACACTTCATTAATACCGGATAAGATTATCTGCCTTTGTTTGCTGTATTACATAACGATATGACATTCCTATGCCCAGCGTCCGTTATATACGCTGTGATAAAGGTTTGGCCGGAGCACAGCGGAGATTATAATTCAGGATTCAGCTCGATTATTTCACTGCATGTGTCCTTTTATGGAGCTCAGCGTGCGGCCCAGACTGGACCGTTATCCTCCCAACCTTCAATATAAATGCTATACAAAGTTATAGTCAGCGCTCTTGGTGTTCTTCTGAGAAGTGATGAGTTGGATGAGGAAAGTTAAATCAGATGAATAAACATTGTGTAAAAGTGTTGGAAAAACACAAGAGGAACCGAAAATTCCCCAATGGCTCCCACAGGGGGCGATATGAACGGCCTTCTACATCATTTCTTAATCTACGGCCAAAAGTTCATGGACCTCTCCAAATCATGGGGTCAGGAGTCTCCAGTGAGGGGTTCTGGTAATCTTCCATTATACAAAGTCATTGTAGACAATTGTGTTCTTCCAGCCTTGTGGTCACAGTTTGGTGAAAACCCATGACCGGGGTACAAAGCCATAAAGATATGGCCCTGATTTATTAAAGCTCTCAACATCCGTACCTGACCTGACCAATGGGTCAGATTTTCTCACCCAACACCAGCACCTTTCCTTACTATGGTCACCAATCCCAACAGATTCCCTCCAAAACCTTGTAGAAGGTCTTCCGAGAAGAATGAACACTCCATATCAATGGCCATGGTTTTGGAATGGGATCCCCAACAAGCTCCTGGTGGTCAGGTGGGCATGGTTTGGCTTTCAGGTTCCTACACATCTTGATCAAGATGACTGCCATCAAAAACTCCAAAAAGATGGACTATCAAATCAAAACAAAAAGCCCAAATTCCACACACCTGACCACTTGTTGGGGATCCTATTCCAAAACCATGGTCATTGATATGGAGTTTTCATTCTTTCAGGAAGACCTTCTACAAGATTTTGGAGGGAATCTGTTGGGATTGTTGACCATTCATAAGGTCAGGTCTGACAAAGATCTGGCCATTTGGTGTGGTCAGGTGCTGGTGTTGGGTGAGAAGATCTGGCCCATTGGTGAGGTCAGGTGCTGGTGTTGGGTGAGAAGATCTGGCCCATTGGTGAGGGTGTTCAGTAGAGTTGAGGTCAGGGCTCTGAGCAGGACACTCCGGTTCCTCCCACACTGATCACCCCATGTCTTTATGGTGTTGTAGATTGGCAAATTGAACTTTATCTTTGGCTGACTGGCGAGCGGCCCCCAAGAAGGTAAGGTGCAGCTGGGGCCCCATCATAAGGGTATCACAGATACAAGAAAGGGTCTTCAAAAGCTTTGGGTTTCAATTGATGGCAACCTAACATTTTGTACATTTATATCAAACACAGCCGGGGCAATAAATCCCAAGGGAGGGGGGTGTTGGGTGGGATTTGGGATGGGGGGATCGGACTGTTTGGTAGGTGGCCCCATGGTCATTTAAAACTTCAAGTGTTTGTATAGGCAAAATCTTAGTTTTTGGATAGAATGGGGAAGGGTTGGACTTTCTGTTGGGTTTCTATGTCTATACGTGTCTGTGGATATTCACCCTTCTATTCACCCTTCTATTCACACCTGTGACCATGACTTGTCACCAAGACCAGAGGTAAGAGAAAATCTCCCAATGAGCACTTCTCACAAGGACAACTGTCTAAGAGGGGATTCTGGTCACTTTAGATTTTCTCTAACTTCCTTTAGCATCTCTGAGACAGGAAGTGAAGGATATTTTCCATGATGGAACACAAAGATATATCGTTGGAGGAGTATTAACCCTTTCTACTCTGCGTGTAAACAGTCATGGCTTTACATATTGTCATATTGCATCTTACCAGTTCTTGGAGGCTGCATTAGTTTTCCTTTTTCAGACTTTTTTCCCCTTTTGTTATCACCGGATGGTCCTGCCAGTAACTTACTTCCTGTTCTATGGTGACAACACTCATTGAGTGTATATATAGTGCCGCAGGGTTGTCACCCCAGGTGGAAGGTAGTAGGGATAAAGAACAACCCCTTCTCTTTTTTACCATAGGGGTGGGGGGAGTCTTTATAATTCACTGAAACATTCTCTGGTGGACAATCTTCCAGGTCCATGTGATTCAATGGCAGTAGTTGATTCTGCATCAGGGAATGTTTCAGTGAATATCAGATTCCCTACTTTATAAACATAGCCCATAGAAATAACGGTGCAGCACCATCAGTTCACAAGATTTCTGGCAGGATCAAGTTTTTTGTAGCTTTAATAGATCAGAATGAAGCAAATTATTAATATTATTATTAAACAGGATTTATATAGCGCCAACATATTACATAGCGCTGTACAATAAATAGGAGAAGATCTTAGTAAATGCGATGATAAAAATGCTCTGAGAATAAGGCAGAGTTTCCATAAAGGGGCAGCGCTGGGGTGGGGGATTAGGTTCTGATTCCTAAAATAAACTTGTGTCCATCATGATAATCCCGCACATCCTCCACACTCATCTCCCTGACACCCTGGCCGATAATCCCACTGCCTGCCCCAACATGCTGCATGCGATGGGCACTGAGCCTGGCCTGGGTGTGTAGTGTGGCAGGGGGGCATCAGGGGGCAGCTGTGCTGGGCACAGAGAAGGGTGAATGTCATGTCAATGATCTGTTGTGTATTTTATACACAGCTCTGACTTGTTAGAGAAATGTAAAGTTCCTCCATCGCTGACTTTGCAGCCCTTCATCGCCTCGCAGGAGCCCCATTAATCCATCACTCTAATTGGTCTAAATGGGATTTTTGCAGTCAGGTGAGACGCTGAACTGATGGCGGAAACACATGACCTCATAGAACAACAATGCATGAACCGGGGATGCTGATTGGCTACAACAACGCCACTTCTGTGCCCGGCCAATGGACCCATTAGGCTGCGGCCAATGTTTAGTGATCATTATAATTTCTTCCTGTTCAATATGACTTCCAGATTTTTAGTTTTCATATTTCATGTTCCTTATTTTTTAATGATGTTTTTTTCATATGCGGAAATGATCCCTGTAAGCCCTTGTGACTGGCTCAGTATTCTTTGTACAGCACTGCAGTATATGTCAGAGCTATTTAAATGTATAATAATAGTGTGTGACTGTGGGGGGACATTAGAGTGTCAGCTCCTCTGAACAGAGACTTATGGGACTTGCTTAGTGTTCCCTGTACAGCACTGCGGTATATGTCAGAGCTATATAAATGTGTAGTATTAGTGTGTGACTGTGGGAGACATTAGAGTGTCAGCTCCTCTGTACAGAAACTGATGGAACTAGCTCAGTGTTCTCTGTACAACACTATGGTATATGTCAGAGCTATATAAATGTATAATAATAGTGTGTGACTGTAGGGACTGATGGGACTGGCTCAGTGATCTCTGTACAGCACTGCGGTATATGTCAGAGCTATATAAATGTATATTAATAGTGTGTGACTCTGGGGGACATTCCATAACATTTTGGATGGTTTCCTGGTGTTTTTTCTGCAGTGGAGATCATGTTGCCAATTACGATTAGTGAGGATTTATAAACAATCCTAAAAGTTTTCTTTGTGTGACCCATAAAAGTGTAAAAACAAATAAATAAGGAGAGAACACAAAGTAAACATTAAAGACTAATAAATAAAGTGCGGAGATTGGTGGGCCCAGCTCCCCTCCCCCTCCCCTGTGTCTTCTGGTATGCTCAGGGCCCGGAGGAATATTGCTAATTAGCAGTTTGCTGTGTTGGTTTTTCCTGGAGATAATCGCACTGTCACTGTCACACTGAGGGGATTAAACCTGCAAATTGCCCGGTTACAGATAACATTTGTTTTCCCCCAATTTGCATTGACCATCAAAAGATTTCCAGGTTGTGCTTAAAGTGTAAAGAGCCAATTAATTCTGGGTGAATGGTGGAGAGGTGAATCCTGTGGTATGGAATAGATCAGACTTCTGATTGATCAATCCTTTGGGTTGTTTCTAATGATTATTATTAAACAGGATTTATATATCGCCAACATATTACACAGCGCTGTACATTAAATACGCGTTTCAAATGACAGACAGATACAGACTGCCCAAAGAGCTTACAATCTAAAAGATCAACAATAAATTGAATAATTCAGAATTTGATCAACCTATAGCGATCCGGTATAAGATCAATAGAAGCTCGATCGGCCGGGGGGGAGGAGAATTATATGTTCAAGGATCCAATGAGCTTTTGTAACCAATTCATGGAGAAAATCAATCGAGAGGTCTGCACCAGGAAACGTCAGATATTGGAGGTGCACACAAATGCTTTTTATTGGGGGAGGGATCAATCGATAGAAAAGTGATCAGTTTCATTTTGATTGATTATAATAAATTTGCTGGGGATACAGAGATAGAAGTTTGGGATCTGGGGGGGCTGGTAACCTAATTCTGGCCATACATGCTCTATATTTCCAATATGAACAATAAATCTAATTATTTAGAAAACAGGAAATTTCCTATAATAGTGGATCAATTTATCAATGTGGAATTCATCGGTTATTCACATTTTTTGCTTATTGGTTACATTTGTGCACCGATTGAGCAGCCCTGCCGGATTGATTCTGCCCCCCCCCCTGCTCTGACCACTTACATCTGCAGGAGGTCTCATTGTTATTGGTGGTCAGAGCAGGGGGGCAGCATGGCAAAGAAGGGTGCACAGTGATAATAAACAACCAATATCTCTGGCTGTGCGCCCGTGGATAGAAAGAGGCAAAAGGTGATATCAGGAGGAACCATTTGTCCTTTTTCTCAGCCTTTAGGGCCAATTCACACTTCACTCCCTTCGATTACATTACCATACATGTGTTACCATGCATTATATTGTGGGCAGCATGGGAGCTCAGTGGTTAGCACCCTGACCTTTGCAGTGCTGGGTCCCCGGTTCAAATCTCGGCCAGGACACTATCTGCATGGAGTTTGCAGGTTCTCTCCTTGTTTGCGTGGGTTTCCTTCCACATTCCAAAATCATGCAGTTAGGGCAATCGTCTTCCCCCCAAAATTGAACTTAGACTGTGATTATGGCTATGGTAGGGACATTAGATGGTGAGCTCCTTGGAGGGACAGCTAGTGACATGAATATGAGCTTTGTACAGTGCTACGTAATATGTTGGTGCTATAGTAATGCTGTGTAATAATAATAATCATGCCAGGCATTTACATGTGTTGTGCTGACAAAGCCAATTCATTTTGAATGGACTACCAACACACAGGAACAACCAAAAAATGGGCACGCAGCCTTTTTCCCACACAGTGCACCATAGTGCGTTACCAATATTATTATTATTATTTTATTATTATTAATATTATTATTTTATTATTATCATTATTATTATTATTATTATTATTATCATTATTAAACAGGATTTATTTAGACATGGCACCCAATGGCTGTGATCTGGAGCTGCGTTGGTTTGTAGTTTCCCCACCAGGGTTCCTCTAGAGGTTGCTGGGGGTTCCTGGAGCAATTTGCCTCTCTCAGGTCAATTTAGGTGACCCCAATGATCTTTTTGGCTATCTGTAAGGGTGACATTCTTCCCAATGGCCAGCAATGTAAGAGGAATTCTTCCCACTGACCACCACACTAATATACTGTGAGCTGTGGATATAATACATATAGAAGGGGGTCCCCAAAACCTGACAATTATTTCAAGGGTCCCCCATGTTATAAAGTGTGAGAATGGCTGGCTGAGATCAGGGGTTTCAAACTCAAATACACAGAGGGCCGAAATTAAAATCTTAGACCAAGTAAGGGGCCAACTTGAAATTTATTAAAGAAATTAGAAGGTTTAGTTTACTACTTCATCCATAACTAACAAAAACAAACCCCTCTACACACACTTTAGGGTTGAAAAGACTAATTTCTATCTATCTATGGCTGTGTGTTGTTCATCCTCTCACATTACAAGTTTGTATGACACTAAATATTACACTATGCTGTCTCTAATGGATTGAAACAAACACAATGCCCCTGGTAGTCAGACACCATGTGATCATTGCCTAGGCTTTGTGTCACATGATGGGTGTACAGGTATAATGTCTATGTATTGAAAATGATGATGTGAGGTGGTAACGCAGGCCGGCAGGCCAGAGGTAGTTCATTTTCGGAATTTTTTTGGGGGGGCCAAAAAAAAGGACATTGAGGGCCAGGTTTGGCTCGGGGGCCAGAGTTTGACATCCCTGGCTTAGATCATTGGGGTGAATTCTGTATAATTAGATATGTTACCGCAATATAAAAGTTTCAGCCCAACAATTGCCATTCAGCACTTATAAATCATAAAGTTGGATCCAAATCTCTCAGCGTGCAAATTTTGGATCAGCTCAGCTCAACTACCATTGGTCAGTTCCACCCCGGCAGTCCCCCCCCCCCCCCCCCCCCCCATCACACTCAGTTTACTTTTCCTGGGTCATCCTGGAAGAAATGTCACAATGTGTAAATAAATGTTACAAGTTAGCAGTGTTGGGATTCTGTATTTGTCTTGGATCTAATCTGTGATAAAAGTTTACTCAGCAAATTAGTAAACTGTAAGAAGCCATAAAACAATCCGGGACTTTCACTTGTTCACACCTGGGCCAGCGATGATCGCGCTAATAAAACACACATTGAGCTGATTCAGTGTTTCTTTATTTTTGCAACATTTGTATGGAGAATGGGAAAATAATGGAGATCTTCTGCTTGGGGTCCTCTCCTCCTTCTGTGTCACTGGCAACCCCTATGTAATGTACAGCGCCACATTATATGTTGGCGCTATATAAATACTGTTTTATAATAATAATCAGAAGATTTGTACAGACACTGAATTTTTGTTGGGGGGTGCAATCAAACAGCATTGAAAAGGGTATTTAGTACAGTGGTCTCGCATTGTCGTTTGGTGATCTGCCATTCTGGATGAGTTGTTTATGAGCATCGCCCGTTCTCCCCATCTAGATATGACATACAATATACCTGAAAAGGATTCGTATTGCTGTCCATGCAGCTCCAGGATTTACATAGCAATACCAGCCAGTGCTGACCTGACTTTTTTCTACTGCTGTTATGCAATGCAGCTTGGTCACCTCGCCGCCCCCAGGATGTGATTGGATAGTAAAGGAGCAGCTGCCTCTTGATTCGTTCCTCTGCTCAATCTCCTGTCCCATCCCTTTTAGGCTCCTGGCTTGCACTAAACCAAACGGTCCCTTTCTTTGGCCAGACCCCTTCCCCAAATCACGAACTATTTGTAGGTATAAAAATGATTATTAAACAGGATTTATATAGGGCCAACATAATATGCAGCGCTGTACAATAAATAGGGCTATATAGCAAAAAAAATAGGGCTATACTTAAATTACAGCGGTGAGGTCACCACGAGATCAATACACAATCATCTTGGTGTAATATTTTGCATTCCATAGACTTCAATCTATAAGGAGCTGGCAGTATCCTTGCCCAGCCGGTACAGACAGAAGACGAGGGTAAGGTAAGAATACTTGTATATATTTATTGGGTCCTCTCCTCCTCCTGTGTCACTGTCTGTATCTGTCTCTCATTTGCAAACCCTATTTATTGTACAGCACTGCGTAATATGTTGGTGCTATATAAATCCTATTTATTAATAATAATAATTAGGAGCTGCCAAGGAGCACGCTGATAGGAGAGAGAGCAGAGGAACGAACCACTCTACTATTGTCCAATCACAGGCTAGGGGCGGGGAGGTGACCAAGCTTTTCTGCATAACTGCAGTAGTGAATAAGTAAGGTCAGCCCTGTGCTGTGTATATCTTTGTGCAGGAATGTGTATCATATCAGATGGCATGGGGGAAAAGATTATCAATCTGAAAGTGTTAGTTACTTACACATCATATATATAAGTATCTTAGATTGTAAGTTCTTCGGGGCAGGGTCCTCTCCTCCTCCTGTGTCACTGTCTGTCATTTGCAACCCATATTTAATGTACAGCGCTGCGTAATATGTTGGTGCTATATAAATCCTGTTTATTTTTATTAATAATATTAATAATATTAATAATGCTAACAATAAAACAACAGAAATAATATAATATTAATAGTAATAATAATACTAATAATAATACAATAACAATAGTAATAATATAATAATAATAGTAATAATAATACTACTAATAATACAATACTGTATAATAATAATAGTAATATAAATACTACTAATAATAAAATAAAAATAATAATAATAGTAATAATAATAATACTACTAATAAAAAAATAACAATAATATTATAATATTAATATTAGCCTACCCTAACCATGACCCTTCCAGGGACTTCCCTAACAGGTAAGGTATTTTGATGGGGGAGCACCGGTTTGTGATCCGGTGGACCCCCATGGAACCCCAGCCTATGGCGGCCTCCCCGGCTCTCAGCGCCCCCCCTTAAAGTCTGGCAGAGGCTGGCTGTGATCAGGGAGTAAAATGGGATTCTTCTCTTTTACTGAGCAGCTGCACGGACCCCTCATGAATAGGGGGAGGGAAAAAGGGTCTTTCAACTGCCCCACAAAACACTGGGGGAGGGTCTGGCTCTGCAAAAACTCCAGCACAACCTGCCCTTATAAAACTTCTTTTCCCACCTCTGACTCTTCATGTGGCTTCTCTGCAATTAGCACAAACCAGAATCCCCGGACGGCTCTCCGCACCTTTTTTTTCCCCAAATTTTCTAAATTCAGAGTGGATGCAGTAAAGTCATCCCAGAGAAGCTCCTGCAGTCCCTTCCCCCTCTCCCAGTTCTCAGGGGAGGCTCCAGCCAAACAAGGGATTGTTTTAGAAATCAGTCATCCAAAAAAGAAGCACAGAGTGAATCCCGGGCCACAGAACATGCGGGAAAACCCAACACAACTCAACTAAAAGACCTCCAAACTAAGGCCGGGACGTGGTCGCCCCCAAAACTTTACCGAACCCTTTCCCCGACTCCGGGGGCCAAGGATTTGCAAGACTTCCCCCCTCCTCCTTCACCGCTCTTCCTGGTGAGTGAGAATTTTTGACTTTATGTTTTCTACTAAACCCTTCGGGCCGATTTGCTCTTTTGTGTGTCGCTTGTCGAGGAACGCTGACTTCTGATTTCCCACGAAAGAGCCCCGGTGGATCCCTAGACAGCCGGGTAATGCGGGTTTGTAGCCCGGAGTCCAGGGGGCTTCTACTTGGTGCCGAATCCCAAGCTCGGGCCTAGTCCCCGGTCCATCTCTCTTGCCCCAGTTTTCTTCTTGTGCTTTTGACTCTTTCCAGAGGCCGGGGAATTCCTCTCGGGGTCCAGGAAGATTTCCTGGGGAGGGAGAAAGCGGCCGAACTGTCGGAGAGAAGTTTGTTGAGTGTTTGGAGGCTTTAGGATTACGGCATTAGTTTTACTATGGGTTGTGTTATTGTACTCATGGTATTGGACATTCTAAAAGTTGTGTTGTAGTATTGTATCCCATGGCATTGCCTTTATTATCGATAAGGTTGTGGTGTTGTAGGACTCATGGAACTAATTTATTGTCATTTGTGTTGTAGTATAATACAACTCGTAACACTGGATTTACTATAGTTTGTGTTGTAGTATTATACAGCTCATCACGTTAGAATTATAATAGTTTCTGTTTGTATTTTACAACTCATCACTTTAGATTTATTATAATTTGTTTTGTGGTCTTTTATCAGTTACGGTATTATCATTTGTATTGTGGGATTGTACAACTCCTCACATTGGACTTACTATATTTTGTGTTGTGGTGTTTTATAACTCGTGGCATGTCATTTGTGTTGTAGTATTGTATACCCATAGCATTGAGCTTTAAATCATTGAAGTTGTGGTATCGTAGAACTCATGGTGCTAGTTTAATGTGATTTGTGTTGTAGTATTATACTCATACTCATAACACTTTATTTACTATAGTTTGTGTTGTAGTATTGTATACCCATAGCATTGAGCTTTAAATCATTGAAGTTGTGGTATCGTAGAACTCATGGTACTAGTTTAATGTGATTTGTGTTGTAGTATTATACTCATACTCAAACTCCTAACACTTTATTTACTATAATTTGTGTTGTAGTTTTGTATCACTCCTGGCATTTACTTTAACATCATTTGTGTTGTAGTATTGTACAACTCATTGCATTGAGTTTCATATCAGTTGTGTTGTAGTATTGCACTGACTTTCATTCGATTTGTCTTCTAGTATTGTACAACCCTTGGTATTAACATTTATTATGATTTGTGTTGTGGTATCATAGAACTCATTTGTTTTGTAGTTCCATACAACTCATAACACTAGATTTACTATAGATTGTGTTGTAGTATTGTACAATTGTGTTGTGGTGTTTTATTATTTGTGGTATTGACTTTCATATTATTTGTGTTGTAGTATTGTACAACTCTTGGCACTAGTTTCAAGGAATTTGTGTTGTAGTACTATACAACTAATTGCTTTAGATTTACTATAACTTGCGTTGTGGTGTACAACTTCTGGCATTGACTTTTATAATATTTGTGTTGTACTGTTGGTAGTAATTTCATGTCATTTATGTTGTAATACTGAACAACTCGCTGAATTTACTATAATTTGTGTTGTAGTATTGTACAACTCATGGCACTGGTTTTGTGTTATGTTGTTATGATGTACTTTATAACTGATTGCTTTGCATGTTCTATAGTTTGTGTTGTGGTATTATTGTATTATTAATGACACTAGTTTAAATATTATTTGTGTTGTAGTATTGCACAACTCATCACATTAGATTTTCTATAATTTGTATTGTAGTATTAAACAACTTGTGACAGGGACTTTTATATCATGTTGATTGTCATATTGTACAGCTCATGGAATTTATACAGCATTATACAACCCATGTCATTAGTTTTATGTCATTTGTGTTGTAGTGCTATGCAACTCATTGCTTTGGGTTTACTATTGTTTGTGTTGTGGTATTGTATTACTCATGGCTCTAGTTTATATATTTATATCATTTTTGTTGTTTTATTGCACAACTCAGTGCAGCGGACTTGTATACTATAATTTGTGTTTTGGTATTAGTATACAAAGACTTCTAGTAGTTTTAGTAGGCACTGGTTTTAATATATATTTGTGTTGTAGTATTATACATCTCATAGCATAAATTGTAATATAATTTGTGTTGTAGTATTGGCCTATCCTTGGCTCTGGATTAAATATAATTTGTGTTGATGTATTGCAAACTCATGGCATTAGATTTAGATTTGTGTTGTGCTATTATACAACTCATGGCACTAGTTTAAATATCATTTGTGTTGTTATATTGCACAACACATGCCAATAAACTTACTTCAATTTGTATTGTAATATTATACTCATACCATTAGATTACTATACACTACTTTGTTGCCATCCCATTACACTTACTATAATTTGTGTTGTAGTATTATACAACTCAGAGCACCACATTTTTATTATCCTTTGTATTGTAGGATTGCATTCCACAGCATATGACATTAGCTTTATAACATTTGTATTGTAGTATTGTACAACGCATAGGGGTCTCTTTATAAAGCAGTGAATCTGACATTCGCTGAATGTGGAGAATCTTTCAGGTCCGTGTGTTTCAATGGCAGGGAATGTTTTAGTGAAAGTCAAATTTGCAGCTTTAAAAATAGAACTCATGGCTTATGTTCCAATATCATTTGTGTTGTAGTATTATGTAGCTTTGTGTGACTTATAGCTTGGCTTTCAGTATTATTTGTGTTGTAGCATTACACTGCTCATAGCTTTGGTTGTCATATGATTTGTGTTGTAGCATTACACTGCTCATAACTTTGGTTGTCATATGATTTGTGTTGTAGTATTATACTGCTCATAGCAGCTTTGGTTGTCTTATCATTTGCGTTGAAGCTTTGTATAACCTATAGCTTGGTTTTAATTTTCTGTACTGTTGTCGTATTTTATGCATAGCTGCAGGCTGTAACCCAAAAGTCCAAAACCATGCAGGAAAAGTTGCAGTTTGGGATGCATTTGGCAAGTAAAACCAAATTAGTTGTGTATATGGAGAATTAATGCCTAAAGCAAATGAAATGTCATTTATACACCAACATGGCACCAAAGAAAAGAAAAAAAACACACAATGTTTGTTTTGTCCCTTCTATTGTGGAAATTTATTGCAAAAAGCAATGCAAAACAATGCCAATATGGGCGATAAAATTTCATCGGCCACCTCAATGCAAACGTCCAGATTGTGATTTTTGTTTGTTGTTCTGTTGTTGAAGTTTTTTATACAATGGTTGCATAAGATTTTGTAAGTTTTTATAAACTTTGGTTGCCATAAAGATTTTATTGGTCATTTATATCCCCCGGTTGCAGAAGTTTTCACCCCCCACCATAGGCCGCATTTGTTCCCGCATTGGAATCTCGATTTGTTTTTATCCCGTCAGACCTGCGTTCTGCTCGTCCAGTTGCATTTCTTTACCACTTGCTTCTTGTGTGTAAATAGATGTGACGTTGTGATGTATGGATTCCGCTCGTGTAAATAGCAGCATCTGCGGTGAGGGCTTCGCGCAGGAAAATTTCTGAATTCTTGAGGCCAAACACAGCAGACACATGTTGATTGGATAAATAAACCGCATAATAATATATTTGTGCTGCATGTTGTTATGAGAAGGGATTAAGTGCTGCAGACGGAGGAAATGCGATGCATCGATTTATCATTCCTGCGTCACATTTAACGCAACCCCCCAATATTCGTATATTGGTCTCTGCAGAGGTTTGGGGTGCACTCGGCCGGTGTATGTGCATGTGGACACCTTTTTTTGCGATGGTGCCTGAGCGCTGCTTTCAATGGTTTGATAAAAGTCCATTTAACATTGTGCATTAACTGCGACACATTTTATACAGCAGGTTGTGTTTGCAGTGTTAGTAAACCCCAAATCTGTTCCTCACTATGATGGGAATCATGTCTGGGTGAATATAGTTTTCTGTGAATCTTTTCCTGGAGATCCAGGAAGTATTTCTTCAGAGTGACAACGCTAATCCAAGAATTTACAATTTGTTGCAGTGTTGTCAGCCGACTGTGAGCTCCTTCTGTTGACTGTTGAGCTGCCAATCTAATAGACACTGCTGGAAAAATAGATGTGAGCTCTCTGTACAGCATGGCGGTATATGTTAGCAACAGTATATATAGTCTATAATAATAGTGTGTGAGTGCGGGGGAGTGTCAGCTCTTGTGGTACAGATAATGATGTGACTGGATCGGTGTTCTCTGTACAGCACTGCGGTATATGTCAGTATTAGTGTGTGACTGTGGGGGGACATTAGAGTGTCAGCTCCTCTGTACAGAGACTGATGAGATTGGCTCAGTGTTTTCTGTACAGCACTGCAGTATATGTCAGAGCTATATAAATGTATAATAATAGTGTGTGACTGTGGGAGGGAGATTAGAGTGTCAGCTCCTCTGTAGAGAGATTGATGGGGCTCATTGTTCTCTGTACATCCCCACTGTATATGTTGGAGCTATGCAGCTGAACCCAAGCTGATGAATCTAACGTGGCAGCTCCAGTGTGAAGGAATGCTTGAAAGAATTCCAATCCATTCTGTAAAAATAAAACTCATTTTCCTCCACGTGAACATTCAGAGCACAATAGCAAGTGTCCGTCCTGTCAGAGGGCTCTAATCTGCCAGCTTTTGTCCGCCTATCACAGCTTGACATCTGCTGAGCAGAGGGGGGTTCTGGGTAATGACATGTGACCCCCGTACAATGGACAGCTCTGGGCTGAGGTTTTCATTGCTTGCCATGGCTGGTCACACTTGTTAATTCGGGATTGTAGGATCTCCTTTAGGCTGGCCAATAAATATAGACAATCGGATTGTACACAGATTGAATGGATTGCTCAGTTAGAGCTCCATGCTGCGATTGTATAATCAGATTGTGGCCAGCACTCCGGCATTTCTCAGGTTGGTTTTCCTGATAGTGATCATTCCTGTGTAAGTAGCAATGACCACTTGTGATCTCATTTAAAGCCCATGTGACAGGGTGACAACGCTGGAGGACAATTGGGAAACAAGAAAAGAGCGTAGTCACCCTTTACCAGGCAGACAACTAAACCCTTATTATTTTCATCTTTCTATTAATGAGATTTCTGAGTCTGTTGTGTCCATTATGATTGGCTTCCACCATTCCTCATATATTGAATATTATAGGGAATGTAATGGGAGGAGCTGGGACACAGAGGTGGGCGGAATTAAGAAAAACTCCCGGGTTGACAGGAGCGGAGTGGGAAATTATGGTTGGAAAATATCAGCACTGGAAGATCCCAGGGGCCGGCTCACCCCACCAAGGGCAACCTAGAACTGTAATATCGCTTTGGGGTGGGTGTGACCCTTTAAGGTCCCTACTATTGTTGGGGGTTTGACCCTTTAATGTCCCCACCATTGTTGGGGGTTTGGCCCTTTAATGTCCCTACCATTGTGGGAAGTTTGACCCTTTTAGGTACCTACCTTTGTGGGATTTTGGGCAATGGTTGTACATCTGTATGTGTTATTAATTCTCCACCCCAATGAGGTTCCTCTCCTCCACCTCCAAGCCATTGGCCCAAGCGTGGTCGTCCTGAGCTCAATCTGAGAGGTGGAAATTCCTTTACGTTACCCCGCCCCCTTGCCCCGTTCCTGGGGGGTAATTACCTTTCAGATAAAACGAGCCTCCTGGCCTAATAATTTCATCGGACACAGATGTGCTGATTGGACACGGCGGAGATGGATTTTCTGCCCTTTGGTTCAGGTTAGGACGGCCTGGAGGGTCTCACCATGCTTCTGCGTCACCTCTTGATCCGTTGCTAATGTCCCATAGCGGAGTACAACCCCCCCTCTCCTCTCCATCCTCCATCGGCCTCCAAAGGGGTCTGGCAGCCATGAGGACATCTGCTTTCCGTCAGGTGCAGCCCAGCTGGTTTATGGAAGGAGCGCGAGGTGTTGGATTGGCCACAAAACCGCCAAGGTGTACGTGTGTGACCGCAGGGCATCAGCGAGGGGGTTTTATAGCGGGAAGGCCTAACAGGTCGTAAAGCCAAGTTGGGGCATCTGGGCCATTCCCTCAGCTCGCGGAGTTACTGGGGGTGACGTGCTCTGGGGCCGGGTTTCTTAAAAAGTACAATGTTCGTAACATGTTGTCCCAATTCCATACAAAGATGGTGCTGCTGATCTTGGTCTTCTCTTACCCTTCCAACCCAACCACCATCTCCATCCTCAAGGTTGCCATCATTTCTAGGAAAATGCTGGACTTTTGGTGCCGGGAATTTCCATGTTTGCTTTTGGTGAAGCCAGTGATGCCAAGAACCGAACCCAAGAACAAAAATTGTCCATGGTCTTTGATGGACTTCATACCAGAACCTCATTCCATCATCTGGCTAGGCACAACATAAACCTGACCCTCCCCTATAACATCCAGGCCCCTCCCTCATGTCTACAGGCCACATAGCTCCTGCGGGAGAAAAGCAGGGACAGCAATGTGGATGCCTGCAGGAGAAGTGACCACACATGCAGCAAATATTGGGGGTCACCATGTGACTCACGGAAAGGATTTTGCAACATTGTAACTTTATTATGATTCATCATTGCTCTGTGTGTAAAGAGGCCCTGTCATGGGAGAATAATGGGGGAATATTGGGAGAATAATGGAAGAATATTGGGGCAATATTGAGGAAATAATGGGAGAATAATGGAAGAATATTGGGAGAATATTGAGAGAATATTGGGAGAATTCTGGGAGAATAGTGGGAGAATAATGGGAGAATAATGAAAGATAATTGGGAGAATAATGGGGGAATAATGGAGAATAATGGAAGATAATTGGGAGAATATTGAGGAAATATTGAGGGAATAATGGGAGAATATTGGGAGAATAATGGGGGAATAAGAATAATGGGGGAATAATGGGAGAATAATGGAAGAATAATTAGAAGAATGGGAATCTATGGACAGGTCGAATCCTCAAAGCCGTAGGATCATAGGAATGATTTTGGGATGGAGGTCGGCCAATGGCGGGCTTTCTCCCTCTCGGGTTGGCAGATTGAGGGGTCGGAGTGGGCTAGATGAGATCCTGGCCCGGCTGGGAGTGTGTATTTCATTATGATGCAGATTTCTTCGCTCTTTAACTCGTTCCTGGGGGCGAGAAACTTTGCCAGGCGTCAAGTGAGGACAGGAGGCGGCTTAACTGTGACGGTGCCTGAGGCCGAATGCACAGCCCTGGAAACCGGCACGAGATCCCGCCACAACTTCACCTCAAAGTAAATCTTAACTACAAGTAGATTTATAATGCAATGAAGGACATTCGCTCAGCCAACTTTTTACATTTAGTTTTCACCTTTTTCCTCCTTTTCTGATCTCCTGCACCCTCTTTGCAGCCACTTCATGTCTATATGCAAACAACCAATGACTGCATAGCATTTCTTGGGGTAATGAGACAAAAGAGCTCCATGCTTGCACAGCGTGTGTTGCAATAGTTGTTTTCCATCATAAGCCTATGTGGCAGGGTGACAACGCTGAAGTACAATTAGTAGACATAGATGGAGCGTTGTCACCCTGTACATGGCAGGATCACTTACTATTATATAATAAAAGCTGCATATTAAAAAATGCTCAAAATGACTTTTAAATGGCTTTCATGATGTTTTATTGATTCACATCTGCTCTGGTTGTTTTCAGTACTTTTTTATTGATAAATAGTATTTATATAGCACCAACATATAATGCAGCGCTGTACACTAAATACAAATTTCTTTATTGTAATGCCTGGTGACTCTGCCTTGCTAAAGCACTTCCTGTTTATGACAACGGGTTTTCAATTGCAGTCCTCAGGATGGGTTCTAGAGAAGGGCAAAGTGGGAAATTATTCTCCTTGTGAAATGGGGGAGAAAAGTGAAAGTTGTGTTATGTGGAAAATGTTATTAAAATCTTTTCCAGTATTTCTTAGTCGCCCCCCCCCCCCCTTTTTCCCGGCCGGTCTGGTCGCAGTGACAGCTTTGGGGTTTCGCAGGGTAATTTGCCTGAAGGGCTGAGAAGCCACAAACCTTAAGAAAACAAAACCTGGGGTCAGGAAACACACAGCCTGGTCACCTGAAACCTCAAACCCCAGCCAGGATCCGCAGAGAATTATACAGGCGGAGTAACCCTTTACGTGTCTCAGGAGAAACCACCTTAAAGGAAATCCCCCCCCCCCTGAAAAAAAAAAACTTTTACTTCTCATATTGTTCCCAAACTTTATTTGGATACAATGTTTCAATTCCTTGCATCCTTCTGAATAATCTGATTCTGTATGAACAAAGTGTTCTGTGATGTGGGAGAGGCTTAGGAGACAGGTCCTCTTTACACCTTGCTGCCTCCGGACTGAGCTTGTCCTATTGATCTTTCCACCGGTGAATAATTGATTCCCGGCTATGATGCTGGCAGTTATTATTAGCACCCCGGCAGAGCTGCTAATGACTCCGGAATGAGGCGCAGGAAGCGGCACCGACTACAGGGGTATTAAAGCCAAGAGACGTGATCTAAAGAGGAACTCAGCTCTGTGCTATTTGTATACATTGGCATAACTCCCAGTTGCCCCTGATTTGGAGGGACTGTCCCTCTTCATACCCCCAACTGCCCCTGATTTGGAGGGAATGTCTCTCTTCATACCCCCAACTGCCCCTGATTTGGAGGGACCAACTGCCCCTGATTTGGAGGGAATGTCTCTCTTCATACCCCCAACTGCCCCTGATTTGGAGGGAATGTCTCTCTTCATACCCCCAACTGCCCCCGATTTGGAGGGAATGTCTCTCTTCTAACCCCAAACTGCTCCTGATTTGGAGGGACTGTCCCTCTTCATAGCTTTCAACTGCCCCCAATTTGGAGGGACTCTCCCTCTTCATACCTCCCAACTGCCCCTGATTTGGAGGGACTGTCCCTCTTCTAACCCCTGCCCCCAATTTGGAAGGACTGTCCCTCTTCATACCCCCAACTGCCCCTGATTTGGAGGGACTGTCCCTCTTTATAACCCCAACTGCCCCTGATTTGGAGGGACTGTCCCTCTTCTAACCCCCAACTGTCCCCGATTTGGAAGGACCGTCCCTTTTCATTGAGGAAATATAGTTCATTACAATTCCAACCAATCACCTTCCAGATATAGGGAATGCGTCCGATCATTCAATTATCAATTCCCACCATGCGGACCCATTTTCATTCCACCAATCACTCTCTGGCACTGCATTGCATTATTTTGCCGGCCCTGCAATGTTTCACCTCCTCCCTACATCTGGTGCTGGAGCTGCGGCTGGCGTTCCTGGCAAAGGGCGCAGCGTTGGCACGATTGGAGAAATTCTAGAATCCCCGGGCGGTTTCGTAATTCGAGATTCTCTGGGAGTTCAATTTGTCTTCTGCTGTCCAATTTCACGAAACTCCACTTTTTAGATTTGATATGAGTCACAAGGAAGTTTTATTTTTCCATCCCCCGGAGTCGGGGGGCGCAGTTGGTCATCCGCGTGGGGCGAGTTCATTTGTGAACAAGATAATGAAATCTCAGGCTAGGAAGTAGAAGTTGACCTTGGGAGATGCCAAGCAGATGATGGCATTGCCAGGACGAGATCTGTGATCTCTGTGATTTATATCTGGGTCTGCTATAGGAAGCTGCAAAGCTTGCTGGGCTTTGTAGTCCTCTCCATGATCTCAGGTCCTCATGCTCACTCTCTTCATCTTCAAAGGTCGTGGAATGACAGCGATGAACTGAACACAAACGTCAAACATTTTTTTTCCTTTGTTTAAAGCTTGGCATTGTCTGTGAAATCCCACCGTGGGAGAGGAGTAAATACTCCGCTGACTAACACAAACTTCCACTGTCTGCGCTGTTTATAAGGGATTTATGGGACTTATTTTTAGAGCAGGGGACAAATGCCCTTGCTGGGCCTTGGTGGAGGCAGGGTCAGAGTGCTGATACCTGTGTCCAATGTACAACTCACCCAGGAATAATCGGTAACAGATGAGTAGATGTAGAGCGTCATTTAACTTATCTACACCAGCGTTTAAGGTACCCTGTCACCAACTTAAGTAGGGGTTCTTCAGCTGTGGCTGTCTGGCTTTCTATATGAGGATACCAGCAAAGTTCTAGGTCCAGGCAAGATAGTGTATGGAGAACAATTGAAGGTATATGGGGATCAGCTGGGAACCAAATGATTGGGTTATGTGGTCCAGCTAATGGGGTATGGAGACCCATTGATGTGTGTGGGAACCAATTGATGGGGTATGGGGATCAGCTAATGGGTATGGGAAGCAAATGATGGGTTATAAGAACCAACCAATGGCTTATGAGGACCAACTGATGACCTATGGGAACCAAGTTATGACTTACGAGGACCAACTGATGGGGTATGGAGAATAATAGATGAGGTGTGGGAACCAAATTTTAGGCTATGGGGACCAACTAATGGTTTTGGGAACCAGCTTATGGCTTATGAAAACCACTGAAACCTATTGATGAGAAATGGAGATTAACTGATGGGTCCATGTGGTATGAGGACCAGCTAATGGTCTGTGGGAATCAATTTATTGGGTATGGGAACCGATTGATGGGGTGTTGGGACCAAGTAATAGATGTGGAAACTAATTTTTAATTATAGGAACTAACTGCTGGATATGGGAACCAAATAATCGCTTATGAAAATCACCTGATTGGGTTTTGGTAACCAACGGATTGGGTAAAGGAACCAAGCTATTGGGTATGAGGCGCAACGGGGGGCCTATGGGAACAAGATAATGGTGTATGGGCACCAAGTGATGGAATATAAGACAGGATGTCTAAACAGTAAAAACAATCTATATTGGGATTTCCTGCATTATTAAACCCAAAACCAAACCATAGGTGACATATGAAGGGAATAACATTGTCAGTATGTGGACCTCCAACCATCTATTCATCTTCTGATTTCACAAAAAGGCACCAAAATCTCCCGACTTGGGACAAAGCGGTTGTGTTTTATAGTAATAAATGTGATATAATTCTTGTCATGTTTGTAGGTATTTATTAGTGACGGTTGAATGTTCTTGGTTTGTCTTGGGTTTGGTGAAGTTCTGAAGGCCACCATACCTGATGTTTGAGTGGAACCCCATTGTGGACTATAGGAGGTTGACCTTCTATTCAGAGGATCCAATGTTATTCGGCTATATTCACTTCAGATTGAATGTTCTTTACCCAAAGAACATTCACCCACTAAATTGAAGCTGATGGCATCTTATTCAGTCATGGTGATGTCGATGGTCTGGTGAATATGGCGTGGAGGCCTATTGGACAATCCATTGCGGCTGTATTGGTGATATCGCCAATGTCGCTCATTGTCTTGCCATTCAAAAATATTCCAAAATGAAGCAACACCTGCAATTTTTGAAAGTTTGTTGGCCAACCCCCAGCTGACATCTAGACATGATGGGTCAGATTGGAAGAAGTCCCACATGCTGCCAATATTTGCCGTTGTCATTACGGCTCACGCCTGCCATCCAGCTCTGTAATCTGTTGACTTAACCACACAAAAGGAAAAAAGTCAACAATTTATTGGTATAAAGAGCCTCTTCCAGCACAGAGGGGAGATTAACTAAATCCACACACCAGCCCTCCACTCCTCTGTCCTCCTTAGCCCTCTGTTTACACTCGGCTCACCTCTAGGTGTGAATCTTTTCCCGCATTTGTGTCTGCAGGTGCCAAGTGACCCTGATTCCCCCTGATGATGTCATAGCATGTTCTACCTCGACTCATTTTTAGTGATTCACTTCCATTGAAATCCGCAGTTTGTTACCTTTTGTTCCTCTAATTTACATTATATTATATTATATATAATTAAAGAAGACCTGTCATTATATATATAATTCTTAAGTTAAAAAGAGCTAGCCAAACGTCTGCAAATTATTGATTTGTGCAATAAACTTTACATTACTTTACACAACAATTGTGTTATGGGACTCTTTGGACTGCCCATTATTGGTCAATATACCCCAATCACCCCTTTCTTGTAGTAGTTGTTCTGGGAACACCTTTGCTTGCTTGTGTTGCAGCAGAAGATTCTTCTAGGCTCCTCCTCCAAACCTGATGTAGCTCCAATCAGAATAGACTTTTATTGTGATTGGTGGTGAAGTTAGGAGGCAGACGTTATTCTACGGTTCTGAAAACAGACTTGGCCACTGTGCATGGTCTCTGGACTTCAATTTTTCATTGGGGTGCCTGAACCTTAAAGTATCAGCATATCTAAGCATATCTATGGGTTGCAATAGGTTCTATAAAAATTTGGGTCACAAGCCCAGTTGGGTCTTTCATGCCATGCTTGGCACAGGTGTGCAAAAAATTGGCCAAAAATTTCCAACCGTCATTATGCTAATGGAAGCCGTATAAGCTCCATCGGTATGTTGACTCTCTATATACGGGAAGGCAGTTCAGAAACTCAGCACCGTGCAGCCATCTTGGCTTGGCCATTGGGCAGCTCTCACTCAGCAGCTCAGGCAATACGTGTAGGAGGGGCAGAAATGTGGGTTTCATGACACTTCTAATGGATGAAGTACTCAGAGACACTCTATTAAAGCTTCCCGGAGTCTTTTCTCTCGAAGGTTGGGGGGGGAGGGGGGGATTGTTGGTGGAGGTCTCCATTGCTCAGCTGGCAAGAGCTATTTTTTTGTTGTTGGTGGTGGAGTGGCGGGGGGGGGGCTTGTTGAGTGCTTGGAGTGGCTCGTCAACATGGAGGGTGGTCAGAGAACCTTCTCATTTCAAGCAGCTGTTTTTTCTATTACGCATTAACCTTTTTCCACGCCAGGCCTTTGTACCGTGAAAACCCCGCGGTCCCCCGGCCATTTCAGGTTTTGTCAAGGCAGCTGGCACCTCTGTATGCTTTTTAACTTTCACTTTTTAAAATTTTTTTTAAGGGGGTAAAAAAAAAAATTGGCCTCTTTATTTTTCAAACCCTCCCTTCCTCTCCCAAAACCCTAGCATCATCTTTTCTCTCGAGCCTCGATCCTCTCCAGATTGGGACCCTTAAGCAACCTCAGCCTTTTGTTCCATTTCAATGGAATGAAAGAAAAAAAAAAAAGTAGAAGTGGAGGGGTGGGTGGGAGGAGGAAGGGGGTGATAGGTATAAAGAAAAACGACCCGAGGGGCAATAGTCTCTTGAGCCAGCTCGCTGCATTACAATGAATAGAGACTCTATTAAGCCTCGTTCTGCCTGTTAGCGTTTCCAGGGGTTACTCAGCCCCCATATGGAAAGCATGCAGTGTGTTATTGAAGGCCTCCAGGCCTCATTGTACACCCCAAGCATGACTGGCAGTCGGAGCCCCTCCTCATACTTGACACTGCCTGTGTTTGTCTAATACGTAGAGAGGGGGGGCATTGCATGGCACATTGTCCGGTGCTATGAGAGGACATGGGGAGGGGGGACCTGGGCCATGGAGAAGACAGAGACCTTCATGAATATTCAAGGGTCCTCCTCAATGGCCATAAGGGGAAAAAAAAGCAGATGGAATTCATGTAGAAAAACGTAACCCCCCCATCCCTGAAAAAAAAAAAAAACAACCACAACCCTGTCATTAAAACCAATTCTCCCCCTTAATTCTCCCACCCAAATGGCTCTACTTTCATGGCCATCTCAGGAGGAGTGTGAGAGCCGAATTTATCCAATTAAGCAAGCTTGTCAAGTTGAGTTGATAGCCAGCAAGAGGGACGTAAATTAAAAGGAACGGCAAGGAAAAAATACAAAAAGACTCAAAAAACAAGCTTAACCCTCTTCAAAAAATTGCTCATTGTCATTTGGACTCTATGGGCTCTTGAGAGGGATTCATATAATGCAGAAATGAGAAGGGGGCAATGAGTTCCTTTGGTAAAAATTGATCTTGGTTTGACTTAGAAGTTTTTTTTTTGTTTTGCTTTTTTGGGTTTCTTTTTGGTGTTGGACCATCAGTTTTATTTTGCATTGGGTCTTTGAACAGGCTCAAACTTTTGAATACATTGGGGGGATTATTATTATTATTATTATTAATAATAATAATAATAATAATAATAATAAACAGGATTAATATAGCGCCAACATATTATGCAGTACTGTACATTAATTGGGGGTTGAAAATGACAGACAGATACAGACAGTGACACAAGAGGAGAGGACCCTGCCCTGAAGAGCTTACAATCTAGGAGGTGGGGGAGGTGTCAACCAATAGGAGGGGATATGGAATGGTGGGTGAGTAGTGAGGGTTTGGGAGACAGAAGAAGACGGGTAGGTGAGGGGGAAGCGTTGGGTTTTTTGAGTTCTCTTTTAAATGTGCAAAAAGTAGGGACAAGCCATAAAGGATGAGGAAGACCATTCCAGAGATTCGGGGTAGCTTTAGAAAAGTCTTGGAGCCATGCGTGTGATCAGGTTATGAGTGGGGAAGTCATTAGTATGGTTAAACCCCCTTCTTTTTTTGGAATTGATGAAAATACCTTCACTTGCTGTAGATACAGCTTGACCTTGGAGGAGATCCCTCCAGAATCAATGAAATGCCCTCCCAGCCACCCGTCCCTTAAAAATGGTGCCCTTGTTTACATTATTCTACTTTTAGGCTAAACTAAATTGAGGTGTCAGAAATGAGAAATAAAGGACAAACATGGCTCATACTTTTTTTAAGGGTTGGGTTCGAAACTGGAGAATTTTGAGATTTTCGTTGTCCCTGTCTTTTCATTTTTACTTTTTTATATTTTTTGTGTATTTTTGGATCACCGGTTTGGACCATAAAATGGTTACTTTTCCTGAATGGGTTGGGCTATTGGTTCCTGGTGGTCCTACTGAATGGTTGATTGTTGCGGTAGGAACTGGAGCGACTGAGAATATATCCATTTACACACCGGCGTCTGGATCTTTCAGTGCCAAGATGGAGCTGGCAGGTTTTGTGCCATCATACCCAGTGACTCTCCTTTAAACCTTATACTGTTTTTCCGTTGGCCCAGGCTGGGTTTCCTTCCTTCGTACTTTCTTCTCATTTTGTATTCCATGTCCTGTTCTTAAAGCAAACCTGTGCGGCTCCATTCGGTGCCATGGGCTGAAAGGAAAACCAGGTGCTTCCAGGTATGGAGAAGCATGTGACACCATGTCACGGCACCAGGCCAATCACCACTGCCGCACGTAAACAACGCCCCCTATAGGCTATGACTCCAACAATGGGTGGGGGAGTGAACAGTCAAGGGGTGGGAGAGTGAACAGAGGGTAATTATATAAATGTCTGCTTTAAGGGTTACCTGTTGTTTTGACTTGCATAGGTAAATCTGAGCTTCACTTTAATGCAGCAATTTTGGGTTTACGCTTGGTCAACAAATGCAAGCCCATTGGCATTGGTCACCCTCCACTTTAAAAGAGGTCCCCTTAGTGCATGTCTGGGGGTTCTCCTCTATAGTAGTGATGGTGGTCGGTCCAGGCTGGTCAATGTTGGATAACTGAGCCAGATGCAACTTGGTCATAAGTGTGAAACCAGCAGGGGCATTTTCCATGAGGCATTAGCCCAACTGGACCCAGGACTTGTATGTGTGTGTGTTGGAATGACTGGATGAGGACATTATAATGTAAGCTGCTCAAGAGGAACTAATATGGTTGGTTCTATGTATTCCATATTGGTACTTTTGGCCAAGGTGGGGATTTCTCAATACTTTTTAGCTCTGTGACACCAAAACAAAGAATAAGGGAATTGAGGATCAGGTACGAGTACAGCTTGCTTGATCTTGACTCTTTGCCCAGGAGGTTGGCCATGTTGTGTCTGGTCATTGGCCAACAGATTCTTCAACTCAAACCTCAACACGCACCATGGTCCACCATTCCTTCCACATTCCTCTTTAGCAATGAGGAACTCCATGTCATATTAATATTCTCTTCCAATCTTTACCTGAACACAAATAATGCGAGAATCTCAGTAATTCTGTAGACATCTTCTGACTGTGACTGTTTTGCTATGGGCTTGTCCGGTCTCCTCTCATCGCCCACTCACCCTTTTGACGCCTTTCCGTGGGAGCTGAGCAGCTGTGAAGGGTAACATTCCTCCCAATGACAGGCCATCGATGGATTGCGTTTCCCTTTCCAGAATTTCGGGAGGTAATCCCATTGACATAACGCAGAGACTACATTTTTTTCATATTCATTCTGTGAAGAAATTTCTGGGCCCGGAGGTCATTTTTTTTATTGATTGCTCTGAGAAACACAAGTAGAATATTTGATGCTGTAACAAACTCTATTTATGTTGTACAAATATCGATGGTAGAATCTAATTTTCTGTTACAGGTAAATCAAACCAAATTATTTAAAGGACAACAAAAACCTATTTGGGTGAAATTTACTTTTTATATGATAGGGAAACTTGGTGGAAGATGGTTCAGTTGATGGCAATGGTGAACCAATGGTGAATCCACTGTATGTCAGCAAAGCAACCGGTGAAACATATGAGTGACACCACTGGAGCTCACCTGGTACACTAGGACAAAGCGTTGTCACTCTCCAACAGGCAGTGCCTGAACAAGGGAATTCATGGAAGGATCTCTAAGAAGTCAGCCAACTTTTTGTCATTGCTTTCCGATGTCTCCACAGGGTTAACCTTTACTTCCATTAAATATTTCATTTCAGGCACTGAAGAGGTTACGGGGGAATTATGGGTGGCGTAGCATCACCAATAGGGTTTCTGTATCGCTTGTTTAGGCTGAGCTGCCAAGTATAAGAAGGAAAAATCAAGAAAAATGAAATAATAATGTAACTCTCACAAGACGCGGGAGGCAGCGGCCAAGTTTCCACGCAGTCAGAAAGAGTCCAACCTCCCACCGACAGGACTGCTACTCGTCTGTGTGCCAGAAATAGCCGCCCTGAGATAAAACAGAGTCCAGAGCAAGGAGGGATTGGGCCTGCAGTGTGGGAATCGCTGCCAGGACACTCTCTGGTGGGTACGGAGGGAGGAAAGCGCTGAAAATCTGACTCTGGAAACTTGGCCTCTGTTTAAAGTCGACTCGTCTCTTTGAGGAGAAGAAGCCATTTTGTTCTTGAATTTGCTGTGATGTTGATTAGTTGGGGTTTGTAGTTCACTTTTGGACTTGTCCTTGTCCTTTGGACTTGTCCAGTCTTCTATGGACCTCTAGGTCAATACCATTGCCTTTGTTCTTACCACGTGTGTGTGACACTCCATTCATGTTCTGGTGATGGAAGCCTTTAGAGTTGGTGGGTGCTGCCATTGATGTGGTTTGGTAGCCATGTCTTTCTGAGTTTCTTTGCTTTGGTTGTGCTTAGCTGTCACCAATGTTTCCTAAGTGACTGGTGTGTAGCCCAGCTCTTGTCAAGAAAACCACATGTAATGCATTGAATGCTCATAAACAACAGTGATCAAAAGGTTTGCTTGACCTGAGCGTTGGAAAACCAAGAACATCCCGAAATTCCTTGTACTGGGATTGGAGAAAACTCCAACCAGATCTAATACATTGGATGTGATTTAGAAAGCTCTCCAAAACTGGAGAAGACAGAGAGAAGCTGGCTGAATTATCTTCTCCAGTCTTGGAGTGCTTTATAAATCAGACCCATTGTATGTACTGACAAAGTGAAGAGAAGTGCCCCATAATGATTGGAGATAACACCACATCCAATGCAATGTATGCCCTGATAGTGACAAGTGTTTATAGATAATGCTGGAGAGCCGAATGCCCTGGTAGCCTCTTCTATATCTCTGCAACTCTTTTGGTGAGTTCCAGGCTCTGCAAACCTTATTTTTCCATTGAAAACATTTCTACCACCCCTGAGTTCCCGGGTTTGAATACCTGCTGTGTTCATTATGAAAAGTCCCCGCCATTCTTGTGCTGAATTCCTAGGTCTGAACACTTGCTGTGCCCGTTATGAAAGGTTCCCACCATTCTTGTGCTGAATACCCAGGTTTGCACACCTGTTGTGCCTGATATGAGTTGCTCCCACCTTCCCAGTGCTGAGTTCCAAGCTCTCCATTCCTTCTTTTTCCATTAACCAGTCATTTCTATTATCCCTGAGTTCCCAGGTCTGTACACCTGCTGTGCCAACTATAAGGGTTCCTCACCATTCTTGTGCTGAATTCCCAGGTCTGAACACTTCCTGTGCCAGTTATAAAAGGCTCCCACTTTCCTTGTACACCAGGTGAGCATCATAAGAGGTGCTCCCACCTTCCCAGTGCTGAGTTCCCAGGTCTGTACACCTGCTGGGGTAACCATGAAGGTTCCTCGCTATTCTTGTGCTGAATTCCTAGGTCTATACACTTTCTGTGCCCATTATGAAATGTTTCTGCTATTCTTGAGCCCCAAGTTCCCAAGTGTTAAGAAGCAACACTTGGGAGATGTTGCTGTTCACATTTTGGAAACAAGCTTTGCAATACAATATGGCGGACTAACTCTTTAAGATCCCATAGATACCCCGAATGTACAATGATGGCCGTGCCCGTCTCTTGCTGGGTACCAACTAGATGGAAGATGTTGCCGAAGTAAAGGAGACTGGACGATTAGTTTATAATATGTGTAGTTATTGAAATGTTGGCAATGCAAGGTTCAAAGCTTTTTTAAATGCTGGCTGACGGTCATCCTGGCCCACTGGCTCCAACATTTCGGTACACAGATTAGGAGTCTGGATTCCATTCCTAAGTAACGTGTTGCAGTAGCAGCCCATGGTCATGCTCTTGTCTTACCATTCCTTCATTTTATAAATGTTGCCCTCTTACCCCATAGAGGGGGCTGCAGATTGACAGCCAATCAACGGGCCTAAAACAAGTCCCAGATTGGTTGGAGCTGTAATATGGATGTCCTCGGCTAAGTGAGAAATCTGTGGGCCCCCTACGGCCCCTATTGGAGCGTTGGCCCACTCTGAGGTCTCTGCAGGCCTTGTTAATTTCACTCTGCTAATGACCCCCCTCCCCTTGGAAGGCTGATTTACTGGCCTGTCTGAGGCCGGATCAGGGAGGAGGGGGGGAAAGGAGAAAGAGGGCCTGGGGGTCAGGGGCCATTCAAACCCCCACTCACAGGAAATTGTTATTTTAACCTGGTGGGAAGGGTATTAAGATCTCCAAACAGCTGGGATCAGCTCCATTATGAACATGCCATAAAGGGAACTTTTATCCACCACAAGTAAGTCTTCTGCCCCCTCGGCCCTGGTGCTTCTCTTCTCTATATTTAGATTTTACTATTCCATGGCTGGATAGAGGAACTGGATGCTGAAAATGGATTTTACTACAAGCTAATTTTTAGAAGTTTTTTTTATCAGAAGTTTTATCGGGCTGAGATTTTTTTTTTTTAAGAAAAGAATTTGAAAGTTTATGAAAAGTTGATTTTAAGTAAGCTTATTGGTTTAATATTGTCATTTGTAGCCCCCCAGCTGATGGGGGAATCTGTAGCATGATGGAAATGCGTTCTGGGGCAAATAGTTCCACTTAAGGTATTGGCACCGCTTCATATCGGGTTTGGTTGGCAGAATGTAGTAGTTCCAAAGCTCTCTGTGCAACGCTGCTGTATATGTCAGTGCTATATAAATGTATAATAATAGTGTGTGACTGTGGTGGGACATTGGAGTGTCAGCTCCTCTGTACAGAGACTGATGGGACTGGCTCACTGATCTCTGTACAGCACTGCGGTATATGTCAGAGCTATATAAATGTATAATAATAGTGTGTGACTGTGGTGGGACATTGGAGTGTCAGCTCCTCTGTACAGAGACTGATGGGACTGGCTCACTGATCTCTGTACAGCACTGCGGTATATGTCAGAGCTATATAAATGTATAATAATAGTGTGTGACTGTGGGGGGACATTAGAGTGTCAGCTCCTCTGTACAGAGACTGATGGGAGTGGCTGAGTGTTCTCTGTACAGCACTGCGGTATATGTCAGAGTTATATAAATGTAAATTAATAGTGTCTCATTGTGGGGGGAGGGGTATTAGATTGTGAGCTCCTCTGGTAACCATTTTTTACCATGTTTACTCTGCAGGTGAGCACACCAGGTGAGGTGGAGGCTGCTGTGGATGAGATCACACTACACCGCTATGGTATATGGAATCACCATGGTACAGAGAATTACAGATCTCTACGTGGTTTGCTGCTGGTTACTGTCAATCGTCTGCTGTCTCGATCAGCCATGTGAGTGTCTCTTCTACTCATCTACCTACCATTCATGTGATCAGAAACTGAATTAATTATGAAGAATTGTTATACAGAGTGGAATATTTATACATCAGTGTCAGAGAGAATTGAGTTAGATTATTGTCTGCCTGCCATCCATATAGTTTGGGCATGACAGTCTTTTAGCATTTGAGGTCCTGCACTTTTTTCACCCCTTTTTCCTAAAGTGCCCAAGGAGGCGGCCTCTACTGCCCACCGCTTGGCCTGAGCCTGCGCCGAGGTGGTAAATGTATGGCTGGATCTGTGCCAGGCTGTGCCCGGGGTGCTGGCTGGCAGTCTTGTTGATGTTGGATGTGTGAACATCAGTGCTTTGTAGGTGATGCGTAACGTGTCACGTAGCCGTATAAAACATAGTCATAGCTGTTGGATACCTGAATGCTAATCCCCCCCCGGGTGCAGAGGAAGTTGCAGCTCATTGAGGATAACTTGTGTGATGCAAACTGAAAAATTCAGACTTTCTCTTAAAGAGAACCAGTCACTAGTAATATATCTTGGTGCAGGAATACACTCCCTTCACATGGTGCAGGAATACACCCCCTTCACATGGTGCAGGAATACACCCCCTTCACATGGAGCAGGAATACACCCCCTTCACATGGCATGGTGCAGGAATACATCCCCTTTGCATGGGCCAGGAATACACTCCCTTCACATGGGGCAGGAACACACATTGCAGGAATACACCCTTTTAAAACATATTGATAATATGTGTTGTGCACAGTGAAGTCCACATTTTGGTCCAGAAAAGTCTCCTCCACCAATATCTGAGCAGGTTTCTTGCGTCATCATTGAGACGGATCAGGCATACCGAGGAATAGCAGTCACGGAGGGTTGTGGGGGATAGAAGGGGTCCTGTGTTTTGCTTTGCCGGGAACATGTGGAAGACATTGTGGGTTTAGGAGGGAAATTAGATGCAGTTATGGAGATGAGCCATTTGCTCAAAGCCTCTTCACTGATGTCTGTGTCCTGCAGGCTCCATTTAATGAGATCAGGGGGTCACAAGGGCCCAGACAGCTGCAATTGGAGCTGCAGCCATAAACTTTGCAGGATTACATGTACAATCAGTCATCTTAATTGTTCTTTTATGTCCCATGGTAAAAAGTCATAATCCCTGGATAAGACTGGGTGATGTATATTTGGTTTCTGGACATAGCAGGCACAGAAATCTATAGAACCTTAGGGGTGTCATTATAGGTCAAAGAGGGCCAATTCTGGTCCCTTTCATCCACCCCCTCCTGGAAATTCATTGGCTATCAGTTGTTCCCCTTCCCAGCCCCCATAGAAGCCAAAGATTCTTCACTGACAACCAGCAGGCCATGTGCACCATGGAGGCTCCATAATGATGATGTATCTGGTTTGTATATCAGCGGCTCTCGATGTGCTGATGGCAACTTTATCACAAATAGTGACTACAAGTGGCCATCCCAGCTGTCATTATGCCTTCATGGTCCACTGTTGTCACCATCAGAAAACTCACCATGAGAAATGCCATGCAACCGTTGCAATGCATCTTGGCAGAAAATGGCTGCAAAGCTTTGCACATTTGTATTCCAATATCTGGTCTTATATTGCTGTCTTTATCTCTTTTGAGGTTTGCCATAGGTGACACCAACACCTCAGCTTGAGGTTCTTCCCCGCTCACCTAAAAATAAAGTTTTGGTAAAATGTTACTTCTTGTATTGCTCCCCCTTTCTGACTCTTTGTATCCCCCCCACAGCTCGGGCCCCCCAGTTCCTGGTCCAGCCTCTATCCACATTCCAGAAGTATGGCGGCTCCGTAACTCTCTCCTGCGTGGTGGACCCAGCCAACGCCGTGATTTCCTGGCGACTGAATGGAGTGGCACTGGGGGCCATCCCTGGGGTCTTGGTGTCCGGAGGAACCCTGGTCATCACCAACCTGAATAATGACACTGCCGGGAGATATCAGTGCATCGCCCAGACCCCGGCCGGAGCCATGGCGAGCGTGCCGGCTATCGTGGCCTTGGCCAGTAAGTAACTAATAATAATATTTGTATTCACACCAATGAATTATTGAAGTATTTGACCCAAACTTTTATTTTTGTGAATGATATTGCACCAAATGCCTTGTATACACAGCGTTGGGGCGCAATCTACCCAACACTCTCTTGGTGCAGTTTAAACATTTCGAGGTGATGCACTGTAAAGCAAAGTGAATGTGGAGAGGTCGGCACATCTTCCTGGCATCTGGGTGGCACTCAGCAAGCATCAGCAATGCCCACCAACTGCTCAGTTCTCCAAAAACATAAATGATTGATTATTGCTTCTTTGCAATTACATAGTTACATAGTAGGTTAGGTTGAAAAAAGACGTAAGTCCATTAAGTTCAACCACAAGATAAATAATCATATCCCAGATATAAAACCCATAGTTGGTCCAGTACAGTTGTGCGTTGTAAATGTTTGCAAGAAATAGGAGCGGATTTGTTGGTATGGACATGCTGTTCCCTTTTTGGAGTCACACTTGTGTGTTGTGATACGGCATTTTAATAACTGTATTGCACAGCGCTATGTGCATTGTTATTCTATAAGATTGGCACCAAGTGCATGCATGCCAGGGCTGCCATTGTATCTGTACCATAGCACACTGCAACCAGATTTTGGCATTCACTGCATTTCCAAAAATACTTTTGAAGTAATGAACAAACTGTCTTAGGACAACACGGCACAATGCACAACAATCTGTGCCACACAAAGTACAAAGGGCGCAGTGAAGCAACTTTTCCATTTTAGTCTGATGTATTTTGTATTGTCCTTGGGGAGATTTATGGAATGCATTAGAGAGGCAGGGGGTCATTAGTGGACTTCAGAGCTGCCCCCGGAATGTGGACCCGTCTGTGGTTAGTTGGGGGGAATTGGTTAGAACCCAACCATGAACACAGCTGCCGGACCCTCTGTATGCAATAACAATACACAGGTGAGCATACCACACATCCCCCCCCAACCCACCACCCATGGGATGGAAGGGGGGGTATTTAGCCCCCCTACTGTCATTAATCCCTGAGAGTTTTGGGACTGGGCCCAGCTCAGGAGAGAGGGATAGAGTTTCTGAAAACACATTCCTGAGCAGAATGGGACCAGTGTTGTGCTTGGGAATTGATAAATGAGCATGCAGGAGGAGAGTGGGGGAGGAGAGAGTAATGAGAGATATGATTGCTCTGCCATGGCCTCTGATTGCTGCTAACCCCTTCACTGCCAGCTCACGCCAACACGGCCGTGCACCGCTCTCATACTACAAACAGAGAAGAGTGCAAAGGAACTGACACTCTAATGCCCCCACACCCATACACTATTATACATTTATATAGTTCTGACATATACTGCAGTGCTGTACAGAGAACACTGAGCCAGTCCTGTCAGTCTCTGTACAGAGGAGCTGACACTCTAATGTCCCCCCACAGTCACACACTATTATTATCCTGTCAGTCTCTGTACAGAGGAGCTGACACTCTAATGTCCCCCCACAGTCACACACTATTATTATACATTTATATAGCTCTGACATATAGTGCAGCGTTGTACAGTGAACACTGAGCCAGGCCCATTAATCTCTGTACACAGGAACAGCAACCCATGTGCAGCGCCGCGTAATATGTTGGCGCTATACACATACTGTGTAATATTATTATTATTATTATTAATAACGCTTTGTAATGGAGATGCGATGGTCCATGCTGGCAGCCTCCATCGCATTGTCTGCGTCCCCTCTTGCTCTGTTTATCTTTGCTCTGCCAGTTAGGCCGACACACAAGAACCTCAGGAAAACACAAAGGGCCATTCTTCCCCCTCTGCGGGGCCCTTCAGCCTGTACACCTATCAGGTTTTCAGAAGCCCGTCCCCAGAGTCCTTAATTGAGATGAATTTGCTTAAGGTAGAGTCCAATGTAAATAAGATATTTCTCGGTTATGTTGGCGTTCTTCCCGCTGGGCAGGTTGACGGCTGGAATGCGGCCCTGGCCCGCGTTGGCCCGGTCCCTGAGGAGGCCGCTTGTTCTGTCGCTAACTGACGTCTGTTTTCAATAAGCGGCTTGTAATTTTGCAAGAGAGAGGAACGAGCGGCCCAAAGAGGTCTGGGGAACACAGAGGGAGCATTGTTCATGGAGAGAAGAGACAGGTCCTCTTTACCAAATACTACACAAGTGGCTGGGAAGTGACGGCAATAAAAGTCCGGAGATTATTTCTAACTTCTGGGGCAGCTCTTATGGTAGATGTAAGTTCTGTTGTGACATGGACGTCCAGAATTACTAAAACAAGGTGCAATTATGGCCACTTCAGCATTCCTTTTATTGCAATTAAAACCAAAGCTTTTATGTAAATTTTACTACATTTATGAAGCTTTTGGTAAGTTTTAAGGCAAAGATTTGTTTAGCTGCAGAATGACCGAATGGTCCATTTTAGGTGTGCTGTCATGGCATGCAATAATGGTTATGAGGCCACTTTAGCATTCCTAAAGATACAATAAAGGTGCCATAATGGTTACAGCACATTGAAGATTCTGAGTCAGGGGGTCTGGTGCAGCCAGCCGATGGTCTACCCAGGTGTGAATGATCTACCCAGGTGTGAATGGTCTACCCAGGTGTGAATGTTGCATGCAGCCGTTTGGTCCATGCAACGCAAAGCCAAAACCGGTGAACCCAACATTCTGCACAAGCAGGCTCTCTAGGATTGCCATCATTAAATCTGCCCTTTTGCCTCCCCTCCTTAAATCTGCCCTCCAACCCCATTATTTAAATCTGCTTTCCAGTCTCTCTATCAGATTATCTAACTACTCTCCTTGAATTAAATGGCTTCTTCTGATTTTACTGTACACTGTGGCCCTCTCACAATGTACAACATCCCCCACCCAGTGCGACTGCCGCCCACTCCCCATTTCGCTGGTGCAGATAAATAAAGAGTAGCTCCTTAGCTTTCCTGGGGAAAATGCTGCTCCCGGCTCCCTATTTAAAACACGTGATCATGTGATCTTTGTATCCACCAATCCGAACCATGATGCTTCATTTCATATCAAAGGCCTGCAGGTGAGAACCGGGCGCAGCATTTTCTCCAGGAAACATCTTCCAGCCCTCCGGTCATTGTTTTAGTTTTGGACTCATTGTAACATTTGAACTTCCCAATCTCTAAAAATCTGAACTTTTAGAAAAGTTTTTTCAAACTTTTAGATATTGTTGTGAAGAGTTAAATCTGCGTTCTGGCTGCATCTATCGGACCCGCCCGGCCTTAAAGGATTAATTAAAATTTCCCAACGCAATGATTTCTGGGCCGTACTTTGGCGCAGGTGTAGAAATTCCGATTGCATTAAACATGGCCAGCGCTTTTCTGGGGCTGTTATATGTAACTCCCCCGCCCCCAATCATCCATCTCTGTCCAGAACCTCCGAATATTGAAATGTGGAGTTAGTTCTGGGCCCCCGGCGGTCGGGGGGGATAATTGGCGTAATCAAGGGGTCTGCCGCAGAAATGGATCATCATTATAGAACAGCCATCTTTAATTACCAGTAAAACGCAAACATTTTTCTACAATTAGTCGCCTCTCTGTAACCAGCTCGGCAGCCTCGTTCTAATTATCCTCCCATTAAAGTCATTTCCTGTTCGGGGCTCGTCATTGGCTCGCTGATCTGCACCTCGGCATATGTTTGCGCTCTTCTGGGATCTTTTAAATGTTTTCTTTTTCTTTGGTGGGTTTGTTTTACAATATTGAAGTTTTTTCCATGCTTGACGTATCGTTAGGCAGTGCAGTTGACATCCCTACTGAACAGTTGCAGGTTGTGACAACACTTCGGCGTCATTGGACCAATATCATATATATATTATTTTTTCCCTGGCATCTTTGATTTGGTTAATTATTGTTTAAAGTGGACCTGGTAAAGATACCCATCAGTAGGCATCACCAGGTAGCCACCCATGCAAATTATTTCCCAGCCCTGATTGGGTTTTATTGATCATTATTTAAAATGGACCTGTCATCCATGTTTACTGAAAGGGTCCTGCCCGATGGCCAGCACCACAAGGTGCCCCTTATTTCCTCTCTCTGAAGTGCTACTACTTAATTCATATTTCACATTTTACCAACAGGCTGCACTTTCTTAATTTAGGGCCCAAATTTAAACCCCACCTCTTGTTCCGCTGTCTATTAGAGAACCACAGCGAGCTGCAGCATTCTGCTGTGGGCTCAACCCAGGTCCCATTCGCTCCAGCTCAAATGAATAGGAGCAGATGGGGAGCATTTTTGGCAGATGGCTGCGGCAGATCGTGGTGCGGTTCTTAAAAGCAGCAAGTAGCATGATTTTAAGATTTGCACAACTGCATGCAAATCTGGTTACCTGTGGTGCAGTTTTGCAACAGTTACAAGGGCACCAACCATATGTGTGTGAATGGGCCCTCAAAGTGCCTTGTGGCCAATAAGATGCTTTCATTGGGCTAGAGGATGATTTATCCCAATAGGGAGGGCCATTGGTTTGCAGAAACCTGAAACTAGATTTAGAGGGGTGCATGGAAGATGCAGAGTAAGAACTTAGGGGATCAGATTTTTTGCCCTTCATCTCGACCCAGAACCACCTGACCTTAGGGCTAATTACCCCAACTGAAGCCGCTTTTAGGTAATTTTAAAAAAAAGTAAAAAGTTTTAAATGTTCGGGTGCCGCAAGAGCCGTTGTATAGATATGATAGGTGCCCTCAGGGTGCATTTAATGCAGCATGCAATAACGCCTTGCATGGGCTCCGATGACCAAAGGTTTTTCCCATGGCTGGGCGCTCGTTACGCCGGTTCACTCATCGGTAAAATAATTCATCTGAATTCCCCCGGACCACCTGGAGGTGAACTGTACTCAGCCTGAACACGCCATTCACGTATCAAATGTGCGGAGATTAGATTACCCGCAGGGAGTAATGTGCATTGATTAGGACGCCCTCGCTGCAACGGAGACCCAGGGCCCCTTTCCCCGTACAGGCTAGACTCCAATTACAGCACATCTGGAAGCCACTACGGCCACGGCTGCTCCTCTCCTACAGTTTATTCCAAGAGAAAAATCTGATAAATTACACTTAACGGGAAACACGTTTTGGCCGGGAAAGATTTGCAAATTAATATTTTGTTTTGGAGTACAAAATGCGCTGGGGGTCTCTGTGCTCTCATCATGGAGAATCCAACTTAAATCACCTCCAAAGCAATCAGAAGTGCGGCTGCTGGGTGGACAAAATGTAGGGAGCCTGCAGTGGCACCGGATTGGCTGCTGGATGGCCAAAGGAAATGTTTTTGAGAAATTTTGGATTGTGAAATTCATTGCAATCCATTAAAAAGGGAAAATAAAGAGCACAGCAGGCCGGGGTCCCGGCACACCTTGGTCATACAGTTCTTTAAATTGCATTGCCTCTCATTTTATAGTTCAATATCTTTGGGATCTATCCAAAAAGTGGTAAAAAGACACGTAGATTGCCCAGTGGAGTAATTTGCAACTGATTTGGTGGTCGGTCTTAAATTTGGCTAAGCTAAAACTTGGCATAGGGATGGTGGGAGCTCATTATAGTGGGCACAACAGATGTGCAGACCTGGGAACTTGGCACAAGGATAATGGGAGCTCCCTTATTATGGGCACAGCAGGTATACAGACCGAGGAACTTAGCACAGGGATCGGTGGAGCCTCCTATAATGGACACAGCAGGTGTGCAGACCCAAGAAATCGGCACTGGAATCTAAGAACCTTTAAAAGTGGGCACAACAGGTATAAAGACCCAGGAACACAGCACAGGGATAGTGGGAGCTCTTTATGATGGGCACAGCAGTTGTGCAGACCCAGAAACTTAGCACAAGGATAGTAGGAACCCTTCATAATGGACACAGGTGTGCAGACCCAAGAAATCGACACTTGGATCTAAGAACCCCTCATAGTGGGCATAGTAGGTATACAGACCCAAAACCCTCTCATAGTGGGGACAACGGGTATACGGACCTGAGAACTTGGCACAGAGATAGTGGGAGCTCCTAATGATAGGCACAATATGTATACAGACCTAAGAACATAGCGCAAGGATGGTAAGAACCCCTAATAATGGGCACAACAGATATACTGACCCTCAGTACAGGGATAGTAGGAACTCTTCAGAATGGGCATATACATGGGTATGTAGTAATGGGGTATGCAGATCCAAAACACCCTCATAATGAGCACAACAGGTATACGGACCCGAGAACTTGGCACAGAGATAGTTGGAGCTCCTTATGATGGGCACAACAGGTATACAGACCTAGGAACATAGCACAAGGATGGTAAGAACCCCTAATAATGGGCATAACAGGTGTACAGACCCAGAAACTTGGCACATGGATGATGGAAGCCCCTTTAAAATGGGCACACCAAGTATAACCTGGGATCTTAGCACAGAGATAGTTGCAGGCCCTTATAATGGGCACAGCAATTATAAAGACCTGAGAACTTGGCACAGGATGATGGGAGCACCTCATGATGGGCACAGCAGGTATACAGACCCAGAAACTCAGCACAGGGATAGTGGGAAAGCCTTAGAATGGGCACAATGGGTTGGCAGACCTAGAAACCCCTCATATTGGGCACAGCAGGTGTGCAGACCCAGGAACATATCACAAGCATGGTAAGAACCTCTCATAATGAGCCGACTCTAAAAATTCATCCATATAAAGCAGAAGACGCTCAGCCAGCTCCAAGAAATCAGATTTTAATCGTAGAGAAAGGAGTTTCATTCCCTTCCTGTGCGACGCCATGGAGAGGAGACACAGCTAGCCTGGATTAAACTTTCTTTTTTCTATCCAAATTCCTTTTCATCTGTTAAGAGTTTCATCTGGGTTTGTTTTTCCCTTCAGACACTCTTATAAAAAAAAAGTTTGGGAGAGAAAAAGAGAACTTGGAAGAGGTTTTTTTTTTCTTCTCTCCGCTTGATTGAAGAGTCAGCGGGTGAAAGCTCTCACATTCCTGCACGATGATTAAAGCTGCAGTTTTCACTTTTCCAATATAAAATGGATTTTAGGTTTTTTTTTTCATTTAGGAAAGTCAAAAGATTTATAAAAAAAAAAATTTGGAAAGCTACAACCCTGCAGAATTTATTGCTCCTCTACTGAGGACATGAACCTGAAAGGAGGTTATTCACATAATGCACTAACGTGAGGACATTAGAGTGTCAGCTCTTCTGGTATAAAGATGGGACTGGTTCAGTGTTCTCTGTACTGCACTGCTGTATATGTCAGAGCTATATAAATGTATAATAATAGTGTGTGACATTAGAGTGTCAGCTCCTCTGTACAGAGACTGATGGGACTGGCTCAGTGTTCTCTGTACAGCACTGTGGTATATGTCAGAGCTATACCATGTATAATAATAGTGTGTGACTGTGGGGGGACATTAGAGTGTCAGCTCCTCTGTACAGGGATTGATGGGACTGGCTCAGTGTTCTCTGTACAGCGCTGTGGTATATGTCAGAGTTAAAAAAATTGTAAATTAATAGTGTGTAGCTATGGGGACATTACAGTGTCAGCTTCTCTGTACAGGCTCTGTGATCCCTGTACAGCACTATGGACTATGTCGGTGCTATGGAGGTGTAACATTTCCCTCCACTTTGCTCTAAGCGAACCTTTTCTTTTGTTCGGTATTTGTTCTGATTTTTGATCCAGTTTTCCACGCCGGCCCCTCCGCCCTACTCTGTCTTTGGCTCTGTTACCCTTCCCTGTCTGTTTTTCTTTTTGTTACTGTCGATAAAGTTTTGCTATCATGGTGAAGTTTCTTCCTCTTAGCACTTTTTTCCCTTCTTTGTGTTGTTGTAAACTGTTGGCTTTGGGTGACCGCGGCTTTGGGTGATCCAGAAATAATACCACATCACAGCTCAGCGAGTAGACAGTCGGCAGCTGAACTTTGTTTAATAACCACACAGAACCGGCTTAAGTAGCAAAAACTTCCTCGCCGTCCGCTCAGCTCCAACCATGACGGGGAGATTTACCAAGACGTCGCCCAACATCATGCATCGCCTTCCAGACGACGGCTGGAAATGGAGAATGGGGGTTGTACTATGACCATCCATTAAGAACAGACAAATCCTAACTTCTCAAGTAGAACTTCAGATATTTTTTGGTTTGAGAAAGTTGTCATGTTTTAGGAGATTTGCCATTACTTCCTGTCCTAGTGATACAACAGGAAATGACAACACATTTCTAAAAAGTGATTATAAAGCCAGGAACATTTCTCTTCACTTCACCAAGGGCGGACATAGGAAGGTGCAAAGTGTGCTGCTGAGCGAGGACCCTGGACCTTCCTCAGCCAACATGGACCCCAAGTCAGTTCAACAAGGGGCTCCAAGTCTGTTCTGCACAGGGGCCCAATGTTCAATTCAATAAATTCACTGTGTTCCTAAACTTGCTATATTTATTATTTGAGGACCTATTCAAAAATTTTAGAAAAAGCACAAAAATTAAGTAAAATAGTGCAAGCTAATAAAAACTAAGCTGGTTTTAGGAAGGGCAACCTTGGAATTTACTCCAGCAGTAGTAACAGTGGGCCCTGTGCAGAACTGACTTGGAGCCCCTTGTTGTACCGGCTGTGGTCCTTTATCAAGGAAGTACCAGGGGCCCTCGTGCATTGCCGCACTTTACACCTCCCTATGTCCGCCTCTGTTCTTCAGGGCACCAGATGATAGAATGGTGCAAGGATTGGAATCTTGTGCATTTGGGGCCCTTACTTTGTGTTTGCCAAGGGCCCCATTTTGTCTAAACCCATGCCTGCCAATCCTTTGAACTTGAACCTACTGAACATTTTGCTTCACTTGCTCAAAGTAACGAAAACTGGTCAGCGGGGCCCAAGAGCAAAACGGTAATGACCAAGGGGTGTTGAATATTTTGGTTCATTGTCCCATAGTAAGCACACAAAACTGGGTAATAGGGCCCAAAGGGCCACACAGCTGACCAATGGGCTGGGTTTATTGGAACCCAAGGTTCTTCCAGATCAGTGGTTCAGACAGTGCCCGTCCATGGCCGACCTTCTATCCTTCACCCGCACACATGGCCGGCATTGGCAATACCCTGGGACCGGCTCGCCAATATTAAACTCATAATTATCTTTAACTCCTCCAAATTGCCCATCTCTGTCATTTGTTGTTTTTCCACCAACGCTGCAAGAAAAATGAAAAGAAATAATAATGACTTAATAAGTCTCATTTTCTTTTCACCGTCCTGATTGGCCGTCCTCTGCGCCAGAAGTCGGCAATAAATTGCTTGAAGCTTTCAGTTAAATTAAATAAATAACACCGAATGACTTATGACAGCGAGGTCATTCATTTCATCTCAATTTTTTTTTTTTTGCAAAAAAAAGCTTTTGATTTTTTTTTAATTTTAATTAAAAGCAGAGCGTGGTATTACATCTCTCAGGTCACGGAGCGCTGCGCGTCTGGAGCTGCGATTCCACCAGGGAACTGAGCCCAGACCGCTTGCCAGGAACTGATCTCTCCTTCTCCCAGCCTTGGCCCACGGCCTCTCTATGAAAGTTCTCCATCCAGAAAGCAGGAATGGGCCGCCAGCTGACGGGAAAAAGGGGAGACTGTGATTTCGGGTGTGCAGCCAGTAATGACAGAAAAACAGAGTGTGAGATGGATGAAGGCAGCACAGACCTTTGATTGATGGAGGCTGCCTTGGAATGCGAGCGCAGGAAAAACAGCTCCTAATGGATTTCTCAAACTACCAGCATGGAGGCAGGGCCAGGTGTCAAATCACAAAACCAGATCCAGCTTAACTTGATTTTTCCATTCTACATGAAGCTTCCTCACCCCTCCTGTGCAGAATTAACAATTTCCTAGCCAGAAAACTCCTCTGCTTAAAGTTCCCAATAATGGCGCCAGTGCCCGGGGTGGGCAAACGCAACAAAATGTACAGACAGACCGAAAAAAGAAAGGTTTCATGTATTGTTCTTACTTTATTATTAATAAACAGGATTTATATAGCGCCAACATATTACGCAGCGCTGTACATTAAATAAGGGCTGCAAATCACAGACAGTGACACAGGAGGAGGAGAGGACCCTGCCCCGAAGAGCTTACAATCTAAGAGGTGGGGGAAGTATCACACAATAGGAGGGGGATATGGAATGGTGGGGGGGGAAGTATCACACACTGAGATAATGAAATCAGAACTCTGAGCAGATGTGAAGGATACAAATAAATGCAGCAAACCTCTTTATCTTTCTTTGATTTGGTATCGGCCACATGCAGAGCTCATATTTGGAGGGGTGAAAGCAGCAGGCAAATCAAATGTTGTACAGGGCTCTCAGACATGATAGAAGGAAAAAGCAGAAAGTAGCTTTAGTCTGCTGCTTCTCCTTTCATGGTCCAATCACAATCTAGGGGAGGAGCAAGACCTGTAGGTGTAGCTTAACTCCAGCCTCACAGAAATGGGGTCTGCTTCTCGGCCAGACAGGGCAGTGGTGTTTTGCAGAGCTGTGCAAAAGTTAATTGGTTGAAACATTTTTTTCATGAAATTGGGCATATCCTCTGAATATGAATATGACATTCACCCCAGTAGTGTTGGTGGTCCAGTTGTGTGACCAAACAAGAAATCGGCCCATGTGTCCAATGCAATCTTTATCCTTGCTCCTGAACATGGCCGTGGGTCTGTAAGAACAGGGGCCAACCCAGCGCACAGGCCCGCCTTTCCATCCATCACACGCAGAGTGTTGTCAGCTTCGGTCCTGGCTTCCTGCCCGCTGACAGTTGAATTGGTCCCAGGGAGGTGAACGCTCACCCCGCCCCCGCCAGGGACATGCCCGGAACTGCCTGGGCTGCGGGGCTGACAATCCTGGCTGACATGGGAAGTCAAAATATATCAGGATAATGAACAGCCGGGAATCCAGCGGGTGACTGAACGCAGCCATGCCTGAGGGCCCCATCATCATCATCATCGCTCCCTGCCATCTTGTACTGCTCCACTGACATAACCCCCGATATAACGCTAACTCCCTGCTTAACCCCCTCACTGCTGGATTAGGGGAAGCAGCCAGCAAGAATTTAAAAAAAACTTCAATTTTTGGCAGGATAAACAGCTTGGTAAGATTATGTTGGTCATGATACAAGTTTGGCTTCACTGGGGGGGCATTGTTTTTGAGCCAGGCGCTGTGTAGCAGCAAATATTAGGAAGCAGGGACAATATTTACTCAGGATAATGAAGCCTTCGCCGCAGACTTTTTCTTGTAACTTTATTCCCCCGATCAGACACACAGAGAAATCCATAGGGGGCATGGAATGCGATCCCCAGTCCCCCTGTGCCATGAATGGGGGTAAGAGGTTAAAGTGTGGATGTCTCAGCGGGGATTACAGCGGAATCCCTACAGTGCTGGGACTAATCAGAGCTGTCTCTGGCTGTCTGCTTTCATTATCTTCTCATATAGCAACCAATGTCACATAAAACTCGAGAAATAATCCTCCGGGCCAGTGCAGGCGATGAGATATTTACCTGCTGTCAGTCTGACGCCTTCGGGAGGGGAAGGAAAGGTTTGGCGAGGCAGGAGGAGAGAAATAGGATTGATAGCCAACATGGCCCACAGGCAAATGTGTCACGGAGGGAAGACGGGAACTAAAAGGCGCGTACACATAGACTTATCTATGCTTAGTGCAAAGACGTGTCTGAAATTCAGCACCTGGTGCAAAGATTTGGCTATAAGTGCAGACGTTTTTTATTTATAAATAGAGAAAACATTAACAATTCAATCAGGATACAATATCTGTTCATTACATAAGCAGTCACTGCTTCCTTCTCTGCAGTGCTACGCAGTGCTTTACTGGTATACCAGTCTTCCTACCTGCACATGGATCTAAATCTGAACACACATAATACTTTCTCCTTTACATTTACCAATGACCTAGATACGTGCTGATCCTGCCTATGAAATCTACTTCCTGTGATGTGTTGGTAATAAAGCTGCACTGCTCCTGAATTCAAAGCAGCATTGTCACCAACATGTGGACTTTGCCTGCTTGCAGTATAGTGAGATTGGAATATTGTGCAGGGGGTGTGGCTATGGGCATTGTCACTGCTGACTGTAACTTGTCAATCAGTGCTTGGCCACACCCAGTCCCACCCACTTCTCCTGGTTTTACAGCACCAAACCCCTCCCACTGTGATCTGCAGTGCCTGGTAGCGGGAACAAGTGAGACATCAATGAATGAAGATCTAGCTCAGTCAGTAAAAGTAAAGGTTTTTCTGTTTGTGCATCAAATAGTAATTCGGATTCTTTGGTGTAATATACAAGTTGTACCTTCATAGCATATAAGACAAGAAAATGGCTGTCACAGATACCATAGCGGCTCACACATCCTTCATTCTTCTTTGTGTCCCCACAGATAATTATCTTATCATGCCCTCGGGAAATCTTCAGATCGTCAAAGCCACCCAGGAGGATGAAGGAACCTATCAGTGTGCTGCGTACAACCCAGTCACTCAGGAAGTGAAGAAGTCGGTCTCCAGCGACCGCCTGCGTGTCCGACGTAAGTCAGGCGATCTGTTTGGTTGGCGGTAGATTTGTGATGGGTTCCCAAATTCCAATATTTATTGTACAACCCATTTTTGGAGCTTTAGCTGATCCGCATGTTAAGTCAACCGATTGTCATGTATTTGATATTTCAGGTTCCACCTCTGAGGTGGCTCGGATTATCTACCCTCCTGTGGCGCAGACCATCATTGTCACCAAAGGTCAGAGCCTCTTCTTAGAGTGCGTGGCCAGCGGCATGCCACCGCCAAGGATCACTTGGGCCAAGGATGGGTCCGATGTTATTGAACAGAACAAGACACGATTTCTGCTCAGCAATCTTCTGATAGAGTCCACAAGTGAGGAGGATTCTGGGACATATACTTGCACGGCCAGTAATGGAATGGGAGACGGAGGCTCTGCATTTATCTTCTATAATGTCCAAGTTTTTGGTGAGTTGTGTCGGATTTTTATTACAGCAAAAGTTGAGTAACCAAATTAATGTTGTGTGGTTCAGTGGTAATTTGTTGAAAAAGATGGGGCACAATATTTTTGAGGGTTGCAATCCAGCTACCAATTTTGGCCAGGTTCACCTGACAAGCTTTACCTTCTTTTACATTTTTGGAAGATATCTGGGTTTGGTTTGTCTCCTGGGTGCTTTTCACTAAATTCCTCCATCTTGGTCTATTAGACGACCTTATGTGGGCTAAAAACAGACAGATGTTCATTTTTGTGGTCATGAATTGTTCTTAGGTTTGGGGAAAAATGGCTTTGGGTTCAAAAACCTCCAAGCGTGGGGTTCTGTCCACAACCTTTTAACATTTTTCCAATTGTGAAAGACAAGAAGAAGGTTTCCACTCTTGCCTTATTGAATCTTCTATGATTCTATCTATATGATCTTCGATCCTCATGGCTAATGCGTTCCTTTTATTCTCCAGAGCCACCTGAGGTCAGCATGGACATGTCCCAGCAGATGGTCTCATGGGGTCAGACTGCTAAGTTTACCTGTGAGGTGAAGGGGAATCCTCCTCCATCTGTGGTGTGGTTGAGGAATGCAGTGCCTGTCCTTCCTACCCTGAGACATCGGATCTCTAGAAAGATTCTTCGGGTGAGCAGTGTCGGACGTGAAGATGATGGCATTTATCAATGTATGGCAGAAAACGAAGTAGGAAGTGCACAAGCATTGACTTTGTTGATGACCACCAGGACAGGTGAGTAATAAGTCAACATGAATATCTTCAAATAATCCAACCCACACCCTGTCTTATCTTATACTGACTCTCTATTTTGTCTCCAGGAACCTTCATAAGCCCCAAATTGGATTTGGGTGCTTGGACTCCAACAGAAGCCCCTATCCCTGATGACAAACAATTGCTCCTGAAGGCTCAGTTGAAGCCAAGACTACCAACACCAGGATCACCAACTCCTTGCCCGTCTGATAAGACCGTTCTCCAGCCAGAGGCTCCCATAATCCTCAGCTCTCCCCGAACACCCAAGACTGATTTCTATGAACTAGTTTGGAAGCCCAGACACAATGGGAAGGCCACCATCCAGTACTACACTGTGAAACATCGCAAGGTACTACAAGGAGACCTCTTTAAATCATTGGATCTAGTGCTGTGCCCTTGCTTATTTAGGACCTCTAGCCTCAGCAGGACATACATTTCTGTTGTTCCTCAATGGCCCATATGGGTCAGAGGTTGTTTAAGCCCAAAGTTGCCACATGGGGCTTGCACAAGGCCGAGGACATGCTCCCCATGCCTATTGGACAGCATTTGGGGAAGTCCCCAAGCACTTGGCAGGTAGCATGATGGGTCACATGGTGCACCCAAAAGTAGCAGGTCGTTCTTTTCATCATGGTTTTTTTTTGTTTTTTGTACATTATTACTTTTTTGGGAACATAGCACCACATGGGTCTAAATTTCCTCTTCCTTCTTACAGCAGGTGGGAAATGTGTCTGATGAATGGACCTTTTCTCAGGTTCCCGGAACTCAGAACCGTCTAACGCTCACGAAGCTGGACCCAGGAAGTTTATATGAAGTGGAGATGGCCGCTTACAATTGTGCTGGGGAAGGGCAGACGTCCATGATGACTTTCAGGACAGGTATGGAGCACTTTTTGGGTTGACCTGAATGACAGTTGCAACCTTCAGTCCAATGGACGTATTAGGAAAATGTTCTTGTTGTTGTGTATTGCAGGACGACGTCCAAAACCCGACATCATAGCCAGCAAAGAGGTGCAGATTCAGAAGGATGACCCGGGAACCAGCACACAAAGCAGCAACCAGTCCGACAATAACCGCCTTTCCCGTAAGTCCAGTTTTCAGATCTATTGGTCTATAAAAGTTTCCACTTGTAGAGGGCACTGATAATAATGGGGTCTTCTGGTATTACAGCTCCAGAAGCTCCGGACCGACCCACAATCTCTGCGGCTTCCGAGACCTCTGTTTATGTGACCTGGATCCCGAGAGGCAACGGGGGATTCCCAATCCAGTCTTTCCGCGTGGAGTACAAGAAACTGAAACAGCCAGGTGATTGGATCCTAGCCACCAGAGACATCCCACCATCGAGACTGTCTGTAGAGATCACAGAGCTGGAGAAAGGTGAGCAAAGGGGCATTGGATCCTAATTGGGCCTCTACCAGCCACAGGGGGCAAGAAAAGAGGGGGCCACAGATACAAAAGTGAGGTTGTTGGGTCCTGGAGGGAAAACTTACTCCTATTTTCTGAAAAAGAATTGAAATTTATACCCATTAATCTAATTTGTGATTTAGGAATCTCATTTTCTTTTACAGGGATGTCCTACAAGTTCCGGGTCAGAGCTCTAAACATTCTGGGTGAGAGTCAGCCGAGCGCAGCTTCCAAACCGTATGTGGTATCTGGATACACAAACCGCATCAATGATCGTCCAGTCACGGGACCCTACATCACTTTCACCGAGGCCATCAATGAGACCACCATAATGCTAAAATGGATGGTGAGTTTCAGTCCCTACACTTTATTGTGTGACCATGGTGCATTTTTTTAAAAAGACCCTTTAGGCTTCTGTCTATGGACATCTGAAGGCTGAAGAATGCATTCATGTTAGGTATAAAGAAGAGTGTGTTATTTTGGTGACCCCTAGTGGCACCAGGACTTACCTACAGGATCTAATGTTCCTAATATTGGAACTCCATCATATTAAAATATATTTGGCTTTTACCTGTTACAATAATGTGTACAATGCAGCATAATCATTCAGCTCAAGACCTCTTTAGAAAATTAGGGGCTCACCTTCAGAACCCCTCTAACCCCCTAATAGGCCTAGAGTTTCATCCATACCATGCCATAATGAAAGCAGTGAAACATGTCACCTCCAACATCTCTAAAACTTTAAAAGACCCTGAAAAATGATGCCCCTGAAATCTTAGGAAATAGGAAGACATTTGCCCCAGGCCCACCCATTTTTTAAACAGCTCTACTTCCACCAATGCTGGCCTGATGTTTGACCACTGAAAAGCTCTGGCCCCCAAGGATTACTTTTTAAAGTCATAGTTGAGCTGCAACACCTCAGTTTACCAGCAGGTGGTGGTGATGCCAAATCATAACCCTAAAAAACCTGTGAGCCGGGGGTGGGGGGCTCTGGATAAAATAGAGGTTTACTATTTACCTATTTTTCTTGTGTCTGCTTTATTACTGTGGCGCCCCCTAAAATATACAGCCCATTATTTTTGCTTACTATGGCTTGACAATGAATTTTGTGTTTTTTTTTTTTTTTTCTAGTATGTCCCAGCAAGCAACAACAACACTCCAATCCACGGCTTCTACATCTACTACCGACCAACGGACAGCGACAATGACAGCGATTATAAGAAGGACGTGGTGGAAGGTAAGTGATCACTGCCTGTTCTGTGATAATCCTTGGGGGTTGTACTCTATTTTTATTGGCTCTTTTTAGTCCAGTCAGTTTCCACAAGGCAGCTCATGGGTCAGTCCATCCGAATGTGATATTTCATGTAGAAAAGGATGAATCATTCACTGCCCTTCGATAAATCTAAGAGCAGGGGTCGCCATTGGAAGCTGCAAAGTGTCATTGCACAATGGCTCCAGGCCCTGCTCAGCCAACAGGGACCCCACAGGGGCCCCATGTCAGTTTTACACAGGGCCTACAGTTGGCTATGTCCACTACTGTCTAGAAGGCACCAGCATGAAGATCTCCCCTAGTTTCTGCCCCTGCCACCTTGGTGTTTTGGGTTTTCCAGTTCAAGTTTCGGGGTGCCCATTTTGTGGTCATGTGACCAATGACAACATTATCAGAGCATCCAATCAATTTTCTTTATCATCTTTGGAATTAACGCTATGTACGTTGACCGATCTGACGCTGTTCTTTCATCTTCCAGGTGACCGCTATTGGCACTCCATCAGCCACCTTCAGCCGGAGACATCGTACGATATAAAGATGCGGTGTTATAACGAGGGAGGGGAGAGCGATTTCAGCAACGTCATGATCTGCGAGACCAAAGGTGAGTGTGCTTTGCCTGACCTACACGATTATCGTAAAAGACGCAGCGCGCTGAGTGTTATCTGTTTTATACATTTTTGGTTTAAAATGTAACATTTCCCTCTCTGATCTCTCCCTCTTATCCACAGCTCGAAAGTCGTCTTCTCAGCCAGGCCGGCCCCCGCAGTCTGTGGTACTCACACCCCCGCCTCCCTCAGGCAGGGGCGGGGTTATGGGTCCAGCCACCGTGCCTCGATCCAGCGACCTGCCTTACCTGATCGTTGGTGTGGTCCTAGGGTCCATTGTTCTTCTCATCGTGGCGTTCACCCCCATCTGCCTGTGGAGGGCGCTGTCCAAGCAAAGTAAGTCTTAACTCTTAATGCAATTTTGATTGCTGAATCTGCCACTAATAGCCAATCAGCTATTAGCTGTAAACATAATGTCCCAACATTATTAAAACCCTGAAAGACCGGCACATTTTGGTAAAATTTAAGGATTTGGATCGATAAATAGATTGAATGCAACCTGACTAATATGAATCAATTAATCTGATAGATAATGTTTGGCGAATCTCTGCATTTCATCCTTCAGTTTGATTGGTCAGTGGCTAAACAATTATCTATGTTTACAATTAATTATTCTTTCAATTCTTTCTCAATTTCAATTCAAACTGAAAATGATCAGATTTCAGATTGTGTATTTTTTTTTTGATCCTCCTATACAATCTGACGTTTATTGTCTCCCCGCAGAGCAAACCACGGACATCACATTCCCAAGTTCCGGAATTCTGAACTCTTCCTGCCAGTACACTATGGTTCCACTAAGGGGAAACCCCACTGTCAGCACCATACCGTACACCAATGGTACCTTTGTGAATGGAACCGGCCCACCGGCCAAGATCATCTATTCTGGGGGAAAGCAGAGAGATTATTGCTCCAAGACCCTGCAACAGGTACGAGAAATGGCCCGGTCCAACAATTCAAAGTGTGAGGGGTAACATTACAAAGGATTCTGTAAGGTCCGGTACTCAGGAAGCTGTGTGTGGGATGGGGAGGTGCGGTTACCACGTTGGGTGACACCTTCAATGCAATAATATTCCTCTGCAGTTTGTTCAAATATGCTGATTTTTGTTTTGTGTTCGGATGCAGGACGAGGCCAGCACTCTGCTTTCAGGAGGGGACATCGGACCTACAGAACCAGCAGACCATCAACAGACCTCACAGTAAGTGTCATCAACCATCCCAAGACCCTGCATCAGTACACCTATCAACAGCCCTCAGCCCTGATGCAAGTAGTGGATTGGCTCATGGGAGGGGTTATGCAAATCACAATGACTGATGGGTGGGGTTAGTCTGGAGGAGTCATGCTGAGCCTTGAACTGAATTCAAATGTAAGGGGCAGGGACGGTCAGGCCGGGGAGTCAGGGGCTACATGATGCTGGACGACCTCCAGCCAGAGAATGAGGCAGGTCCTGAATTGCTGCAGCTTCTAATGCACATTGTGACAGTCAATGTATATAATACGAATATTTGTGTATTGCAGGCTATGCCGGGCTGAGTCTTGTGAAATGACCATATTGTATGAGGACGAGACAACTCACCCCTATGTAGAGATCTCCCACCATGAGGGCCACACATCTGTACTAGATGTGAACCGATTCCCTATTCTTGCTGTGCCCTCTGAGGAGCCGCTGTGTCATGGTAGGACAATAAACAAAAAGTGTGACTGTTTATGTTTTTGGCGGTTTCTGTAAAAGTACCTAAAATATGTATGAAATGTGAACATTTGTTACAAGTGCAGCACTGCCTGGACATGGAAGCTTATTGTGCTACCCCTGCAATCTTTGTAATCTGATCTCCCCTGCTTTATAGGTCTATTCTGATAAAAAAAAATTTTAATGTTAGATAAAATATGATATGATAATGAGCCAATCAGATCATGTGTTGACAAGAAGCATCCTGATAGGAGATATGAACAGAGTGACATAGAGATGAGCCCATCACTGTGCGTCTCTTTTTACTGTCCAATCACAGGCTGGGGCCGGGTTCAGGACAACCTGGGTTTAAAATAAGTGTATTGAATAATGCTGACCATCAGACTGAGGACATCTAGTGGCTGATACAAGAACTGCAAGGAATCTCTGAAATCTTTGGTTTGTGTTTTTCCTTTTAATGAGCTGTTTATTTTCAGCATTAAATATCACATTCATATCTACAAACATACATTGATTTTAAAGCAACACCAATGCAGTGTAAATCCTTGTCACCCTGGGGTCACTGGTGGGGCTGTTATATATAACTTTTTTTTTTTAAATTTGGATACATTGTAACATTAAATCCATCAGTTGTGTTGTATGGAATCCACATGATGGGAATCTTCTCTAACTGGATCTTACTCCCGGCAGGTTCTTCATGTCACCTCCCTCCAGCAGAATCCTCGATCGGCATTGACAACACGACCTCCCCTGCGGACCCCCAGCACCATCAGGACTCCTCGCAGAGCGGGGATACAGACTCCATGTGTCCATGTCAGCACAGCAGACCGGCAACCTAATGGACTAAAGATTGAATATAAAAGACTCCATATGGGGGCGCTGTGCTGCACGTCATAATAATGCTGATTATTACCAGCCTCTGATTGGTCAGTGGCCTCCTCCCCGCCCCTATTCCCAGGCACAGTTATCAAAAGCTTTTATTGATTGGAAACCTATATACGGACCTCCCTATAGAATGAGCGATGTAGGACAAAGGGGTGTTACCCAGAATTTCATCCCTATATCTTTGCAGGATTCTAGCCTTGTGATTGGCTGCTACAGTCATCCATTTCATAAGAGAGTACTACGCGTTTCGCTGGCCACATTAACCCTTTATGTGCCCTCATCCTGCTCGAACCCTCCAGCGATATTCTGTCTTGCAGCACTTTTCTCGCCTCCCCACTTTTTTTTTTTGCCAAGAAGAGAAGAAATGTTTATTTTTCTACAATAGATATATTTATATATTTATGCACTTATGTACATAGATTATTTTCTTTATCAAGAAAGTTTTGTACGGTATAAACCGAAGGGACCATTCGTATATTTGTCCACCAAATCTACTCTAACGTTCCGATCATACCCCACATACCCCCCCCCTCCTTGTAACGTACGGCTGACCGGAGCCGACGCGTTTCGCTTCCGAAGCACAATTTCCATAATGAACTGATTACCTGCTACATTCCCGCCCGCCATGACCGCTCCAAGTCAATGGACGCACATTGCACATGCCGCGCCCGATGTACATACGCACTATGTATGCGCCTTCCTGCAATACGAGACATTGGCTGCTTCCAGTATATTTGTAACAGACAGGAAATAAAGTATATGAAAGAAAAAGTCTGGCATTGTAATTTCCACCACATCAATATAATATAATGAAGGTTACAATGTGTATCCAGGGTGCCCATGCTAAATGTGGTCATGTGTTACCCCGGCTAGGCCTGGATGCAGGGGGTGGTGAACCCGCCAGTAAGATATCATCAGTCTGAACTTATTTACTTTATAATATATATACAATATCGGGTTATAATATAAAGTGGACCTGTCATCAAATACAAGTGTCCATAAATAAGTTTCTTGTACATAAAATATACAGTAAGATCCTGAATGAACCCTCTGCACACTGCCCATGCTGAAGGCACATGGTGCGGTATTAACCCCTAATAGGTAGATTAACCCCTAGCAAGCTGAGGGTGCAAACACCAATCCAACCCAACCCCAGCCTCCATCAGCTAATGTTATAATGAAGGCTACAATATATACCTGCCCCCAGGTAAGGAGGGGTTAACTTATGCAGACTAAACTAGCTGGGGTTAGAGGACCTTTTAAGCAATGATTCGTTGTGCCACCTAGTGGCCAGTAGTCAAAAGTGCACATCTATCACAATAGGAAATAAACTTAATATATTAATAATAATAATATTATTATTAATAATAATATTAATAATACCAAACCTTAATAATATAGCACCGACACATTACGTAGCGCTGTAAATTAAATAGAGGCTGTAAATGACAGACAATGACACTAGAGGAGGAGGAGAGGACCCTGCCCCAAAGAGCTTACAATCTAAGAGGTGGGGGGCATATCACACAGTAGGAGGGGGGAATATTATAAGCAAATCAACAGGGGAATCATTTTAAATAGAGCCCCATGTGTAAGCAATCAATATTAGGGGGATATTGATCATTTATACTGATCATGCACCAATATTCAATGGCCACCTTGAGGTGTGACACTGATAGTTTGCTCCTGGATGAGATGCAGCACAATACTCAGCCATGAACAGACCTTTGTTGTCTTGGTTTCCATCATCCATGGACTGCAATAAACACAACTTTCACTTTTCATGAAGAAATATCAATACCCTGGGGTGTCAGCTATGTGAACGAGCCTATTGTATGAGTACAGCCAAGCAAGGAAAAACAGGGCCTTTTAATGCGAAATTGCCACCTTCTGGGACCCATAAGAACATGGCTTGGATTCAGGAGCTGGAAGTCTATGCATTAGTGGCCCCCACTTCATATTTGGCTGGGGCCCTATTTTGTTTTCAGCTGTCCCTGGAAGCCATGGCATATTGAGCAGAGCTGGTGAATGCCACTTCTCCATTGCCCAGTCAGCAAGGAATGGCAGAGCAGTGGGGGGACCCCATTGCGGGTGTCACCCTCTGGAGTTATTAATATTATTATTGTTATTATTATTGGCCACTAGGAGGCAATAAACAATCACTTATCTATAGTTAGGATGCATGCAACAGGGACTTATTCATGCCCAGATTCCAACCAATGTCTTTTATTATTATTATTATTATTATTAATAAACAGGATTTATATAGCACCAACATATTATGCAGCGCTGTATATTAAATAGGGGTTGCAAATGACAGGCGAATACAGAGAGGGACACAGGAGGAGAGGACCCTGCCCCGAAGAGCTTACAATCTAGGTGTCACCATTTGGCATTTCCAATAAAAAGCTATTGTTAGGTGCTTACATGTGTTCTATGCCTGAGCTGCACCCATTCATATAAATATATATTCCTATAAATCTCAATCTGTCCCATACTCTGCCCTCAGCCTCGGCCTGCTCTATATCATTTTATTTTACTGCTGTTTAAACTGGGCCGCCGTCCCAGGCCCGGCGTGTGCGGGGTGAGGGGCTGCAAGCAAAACAGCCTCCTGAATGGGCCGCTTCTTGCACTGTGAGCGAGGCCTGTATGCACAAATCCCTCTGACGGGGGACCGCGGAGGTGCAATACTTACTTTGGCAGAGCCGTGCATTTCTGCTCAGGATTTTGGCATCCAAAAAAGCGACATTTAAAAGCAGAAAAAACAAACCTGCGGGGTGGCTGGAGGGAGAAGGTTTAACGCTTTGGCCAACGGACCAAAGGGAGCGCCATAAACAATCGCTTCTTGTTTTATAAAACCGGATTTTTACATTTGTTCAGGTTTGGTCACATCCCAGAGCTTTTAATAAAAGATGCGGAATAAATGAAATTAAAAATGATCCAAAAAAGACATCAACGTGTTGAATCAATGCTACTCAACCAGGGTTCCTGCAGAGCTTGCTGGGGGTTCCTTGAGCAGTTTGCACCTCGCAGGTCAGTGATCCAATCATCTTTTTGCCTATTTGTAAGGGTGACATTCTTCCCACTGGCCAGCAATGTAAGAGGAATTCTTCCCACTGACAACACTAATATACTGTGTTTATAGTAATTATACCCGGGGTCCCTGAAGACCTGAAAGTTATTTCCAGGGTTCCCCCAAGTTAAAAAACACTGCTAAGTCATATAAGGTTCCACTGATTGGGTTTGTAGTTCTTTGTTCATGGTGTGACATTTATATTATTTCTATTAAATGGTGAATATCCAATAAGGTGCAGCTTGCATGTCTCCTGTGCCACCCGAGCATTAGATTTGGATCACCTGCCTGGTACCCATAATGATGTCAGGTGACCATCAGTAATATTCAGGTCCAACATGGAATTTAAATTACATGTTAAAGGGTCTGAATGTGTCAGGAGATCAATTCCAACCACCAACAGGAGCTGGGACTGCTGACAGTACCGGTCTATGGAGCCATTCTGTGTGCACCAAAATCTGACTCCATCTTTGTGCTGCACCATTTGTCTTATCAGCATTTTCATAATTATTAATATTATTATCAAACAGGATTTATATAGCGCCAACATATTACAAAGCGCTGTACATTAAATAGGGATTGCAAATGACAAACAAATACAGAAAGTGATACTGGAGGAGAGGACCTTGGCCCGAAGAGCTTACAATCTATTAGGTGGGGGAAGTATCACACAATAGGAGGGGAGTCATAATGTTCACTTGTTCAGTATGGACCCCTGTAGACCCTTCTCCATTCTTTTCAAGGTTTCCTATATTCAGTATTCGGAGATGTCTTCTGCACCACCGCACGGACCGGTTTTTGGTACAGCAATGGACATTTACCAGCTGATACCATTCCCTGGCTTCTCTCATTAATAAGACTTTCCCCCACAATCTCCAATCACTGGATCCTTGCTTCTATTGCACCAATATCTGAACATTCTGCACATGGTGGGGTATGAAAACCTCCAGGGGTTTATGATATGGTGGTGCTACCACCTCCAGGGCTGTAGGGCATTAAGCAAATGCCCAGGGCGGCCACCTTCTGCAGAGTCCTCAATCCACGGAATGCCAGGGGTGCAGAGAGCTGCAATGGTGAACATTTGGGGCCCCCACATTTTTGCCCAGGGCCCCTATTTATCTAAAACCTCCCTGACCACCAAGAACCATTCAAACATCTTCTATATTCTTACATTTGGCCAGCCATGGATCCCCTCGTCTTTGTCTGAACATTTTGTATATTGCACAGACCTGGAGCTGTAATAAATTGTCCGCCATGAATACATTGTACGCAGATTATTGTCTGCTGAGCCCATAATGCAATCCCCCGGCTAATGTCAGGATATAATGAAGGTTTTCCATTGCTCCCTTCTCTCTGAGTTTAATTTGTCACTTTGCTATAATCTGGGCAGATTCACATTTTCCAGCAGAGAAATCGGATTCTCCGGAGTCAGCGTGAGATCAAACCAGACTGCACAGCCTTCTCCATGATTCCTGTTTAGATTTATTATTTGTCTTCATGGTTTTATAGAAAGTTTCCAAATCAGAGCCTAAATATTGACCATGGGGACCGACATTGTGATGGACCCCCTGTGGCCCCTGGCAGTGTCATCAGGGGCAATACATTATTATGAATATTATTAAACAGGATTTATATAGCGCCAACATATTACGCAGCGCTGTACAATAAATAGGGGTTGCAAATGACAGACAGATACAGACAGCGATACAGGAGGAAAGGACCCTGCCCCGAAGAGCTTACAATCTAAAAGATGTCATATTACTTTTTTAATGGACTTATGTTGAAGTTTTGTAATAAAGTGTTATCCTTTTATGGAATGAGTTGAACTATTCGATCCAAACCCCCAGAATAATGATAATGGTGCTCTGTCTAATTCTCTTTATTAAATACCATGGCCGCTCATCCACCTTTTGCTTTACCAGTTATCTCTGGATTTGTATCCCCTGTGTCTGTTACCTGTGCAATATACAGGGGTAGAATGGGCCACTACAGAACCAAATAAACCTCCAGTGAGCCCCGGTGATAAATCCCCAAAAATAAATTTGTGCTATATAGGGGGTCACAAAATAATTGTTGGGCCCCTATTGACATACTTACTGCTGTGCCATTTAAAGCAATTCATCCAGGAGGGCCCTTCTTCTTCCTCTGGGGGCCCCAGGTCTCTAGTCCAACCCTGGTCTCAAGGACAGATAGCAAGATTGCTTGAGTTGTTCAATCAGTTGTATTATTATTATTTCACAATATTTATATAGCACTGACATAATATGCAGCGCTGTACAAAATCCATAGTCATGTGACTAGCTGTCTCTCAAAGGAGCTTACAGTCTAATGACCCTACCATAGTCATATGTCATTATTACAATCTAAGGGCAATTTTTTTTCTAACTGCATGTTTTTGGAATGTGAGAGGAAACCAGAGTACCCAGAGGAAACCCACACCAACACAGGGAGAACCTACAAACTCCATGCAGATAGTGTACAGGCCGAAATTCAAACCTGGGACCCAGCGCTGCAAAGGCCAGTGTGCTAAATCTGAACCATCGTGCTGCCTGTATATGGGGCAATTTTTTTTTTAAACTCCCATCTGCAATTCAGAATTTCCCATTGGAGGTAATAGGAATCCATATCAGGCTTTATACAAGAGAACCTCTGCCCATTGCTCTATAAAGTATTTACATGAATGAGCTGTCGGAACATACTCAGGTTGGCATGTTTCTGTTGCTGTGCATGGTGGTAATGTTACAATATGTCAGTTGAATTCTGGTGCCATTTTTAATGTCATTCCTACACTCCTGGACAATATATCTCAATACTTTTCCATATGCATGGACATAGTTGATTCGGAGGTTTGTACAGTACAATGCAAGCCAAAAATTCCCCAGAGGTAGCCTTGTTTTTGGGCGAAACGCTATGGATTATTTAAAAAGACATCTTAAAGGCATTCCTGATGTGTGTGAAATTCCCCCACCTACTAGATTGTAAGCTCTTCGGGGCAGGGTCCTCTCCTCCTATATCACTGTCTGTATTAGTCTGTCATTTGCATCCCTATTTAATGTACAGCGCTGTGTAATATGTTGGCGCTATTTAAATCCTGTTTATTAATAATAATAATAATAATAATAAAAAAAGACATTGGTTGGATTCTGGGCATGAATAAGTCCCTGTTGCATGCATCCTAACTATAGATAAGTGATTGTTTAGTGCCTCCTAGTGGCCATGTTATGTAATTATTTTTGTTTTTTTGATGTGTGACTGCTTTTTCTTAGTAAATGTTTTTGATCTTCACTGCCTAAAAACTCCTCTGTCTTTCTACATAAGGATTTGATTGCATACTTGGATCAGGGTCACCTTGGCCACGGTGGTCACCATAGGAGGGCGCCCTTAAAGAGGACCACGTGGTTTGCAGTTATGCCCCTGAATAGCACTCATGCTAAGAAATCCTATTAAGTGATACAGATGGGACATCCCTGTTCCTCATCATACTCTCTAATGGGGACCCACTCACCCCCAGCCATAAGGTTCTATGGCAATAGGCATGCCATTGTTTTCAGTTCCAATTATACATACATGGGGGCAGACATATTTATTACATTTGCAGGTTCTTCCTTCTCCTTTACAGAACTTCAGATTAGTTCTGCTTTGCTGATCCTTTCAATTTAATGAGTCAGTTAACTCTGCAAAACCAATCACTTCCTCTGTAGCTAACATCTCAGTTGTTATACATAAATGGTGAATCAAGTTAGGGTAATACAGAGCTCCCTCTAGTGGTCAATCTACACATATCTTTTATTTAATACTCATGAGAAAAATATGAAAAAAAACAATGATGTACAAATGTGAAACACTGCAACAATAACTGTTTCTGCTGTCATTTCTTTGCACCTTGAGGTATGGTCCTATATGGCTTGACTTATATTTTAATGAACTGTCATCAAATAAATATTTATATTAAAAATCTGTGTTTGATCATGCGCTGTACAGCCTCAGATGAATCTGGTTGGCTACTAAATTTCCTCTAAAGTCAATGCTGAGTGTCTTGTTGTCTATACCTAATTGTTGGAGGCTTGATTGGAAACAATACATCACACAGAAATTAAGTTGACAAATGAGTACTCGAGGTGTTCAATGTGCAGAACTTGCAAAAAATGCACCTCTATGTAAGCACTAGCTGATTACACCGCGTTACCCGGGTATTTATTTATTGCAATCCTATATTATGCAGGAAAATAAACCAAATACAGGCCAGAAATTTGTAAAAGAGTCCAAAAAAAGTATGTAAAAATATAAGCAAAAGGCACAGTCACTGAGCAATACATACATACATGCAAATATACCTCCGACATATACCACAGCGCTGTACAAAGATCAGCAGTCTCATATGTCGGCAAGTTTTGTTTTAATGTCTCTATCCGTTTCTGAGTGATCACCAACTATAGCTCTGACATATAGCACATCGCTGTACAAAGAGGACTAGTGCACTCACATGAGTCTTAGTCATAAGGCAAGTTTGGATGAAATGTCTCAATTTTAGGAGTGGTGGTGTAACATACACACATATATACACACATACATACACACATATATACATACATACACACATACATCCAATTTTATATATATAGATGTAGTATTTGTATTACCATACTTACCCCTTGTTCTACCTTTTTGAGGCTCTTTTTGATCCATGGGCACATATTAAAATGGTCCTATCATCACATTGTATAACATTCGATACTTAAAAAAAAAAGTTTTTTTTTACTTCTAAATTTAGTTTTAAAGAAGCCTAATAGCCTTCTGTGATATTACATTGAAAGAACTCTGTCGCCACCTAGTGTCTAAATAGGTGTAAGACACTTTAAATTGTAACATTGTATCTTTTATAAACTAGATACATTTTTTCATGTTAGTGTAATGTCAATGTAGCACTTAGCACTCACTGTGATCACAGCACTCTCACTGACAATGCCTTCATACGTTTTTCTTTTTAGGAATCTTTTAGATCCAGCATTTAGTTCATGTACTTGGATGACACAATGGGCCTGATTTAATAAAGTTCTCCAAGGCTGGAGAGGATTCACTTTCATCAGTGAACCTAAGTAATCCAGCAAACCTGGAATGGATTTCCTAAAAATAATTAGCTATTTGTTATTAAATTATTTCAAACATGGGTCAGATCTATTCGAGGTTTTCTGGATTACCCAGGATCACTGACAAAAGAGATTCCTCTCCAGTCTTGGAGATCCTAAATAAATCAGGCCTAATATTGCAAACCTTGGTGTCTGTGCAGTTCTTGCTCTGTTCATAAGTGTGTTGCACAGATCAGCTGCAGTCTCCGGCCTTGTGGCTACACAATTACAATGCTGCAGTCTGGAGGAAGAGCAGATGGCGTAAATGTATAAACTTTTACATTTTTAGAGTTCATTGCTAACTACAATCCCAATGCAAGAACAAGACATTTGCTTCACACCCTGTGGTGTCAGCTGAAAAAATCAGAGCACCTTATTTCTTTGCTTAGTGTGATCCAGTCCACTATAATGCATTGCAAGCCGTTACAGCGCATGGAGCTACAAGAAACAATGAATTCTAGCAAAGCATTGCAGTATAATGCAGCCCACATGCACGCCGGGCGTTGTGGAGCCTTAAGTGGTCGGTGACATTTAACTGATCATTAGTTCTTTTGAAAATCGGAAAGTTTTTGTCTAGACAGGAATATACATTATTATCTGAGTGTTTGCTAAACCACAAACTGTCAGCGATTAGAGGTAAGGGTCTAACTTCCTCTGCAGTGACACAGGAAGCGCATTGACACTGAGGCCCCTAAACCTGAGCAAACAGCTAAATATTGGGGTTCTGCAGGACCTGGCGGAGGACTGGTATTTCTAATCACCCAGAACTCACATCTACTCTTGGTGACCGACCTGGCGACCGGACAGCAGTTAGGCAATACAGCCCGGTCACCACTCCACCCCCAACCTGGGATACCTATACCTACCTATCTCAGTGCTGGGGTATTCACATTACAAGAGGTTGAAATTAAGTTTAAATACATGTTTGGTGATTTATGGAGGTTTTTAAAGCGTATCTAAACTCAAAAACAAAATATAATATATAGCAATTTACATTCCAGAGATGAGGTTTTTCTGTATCAGGACAACAGAATTAGGCTAGGACCCTGGAACCCTTCCTGTAAAGTCCCGGTCCAGTGCCAATGCTAAGCCCAATCCCCAATCTGTCTCCATGGCGGTCCCCTATAGACAAACCCCTGCTGAGCCTTGGGAAGATGGATGTGCTATGCTGTGAAATGATTGCCCCCAGGGCTTAGAGAATCAAGGCATTGGGAAGGCATGAATTGACAACTTACCTAGGGATCCAGGGGACGTACACAACCAGGTAAGAGTCAAACATGGAAGGCTGAGATCAGACGAGTGGTCCGAGGTTGTATGAGAGTTTGCAGCTGGAAGAGAAAATGTCAAGGAGGTCAGTCAACCCGGTGAATAATCCACACGAGTCAATGGTGGGGGAAGAACAAGCCAGTGATTGGCCCAGACAGCAGCAGTGAATGTTCAATCAATATAGCATTTGTAACATGAAATCAGCAATAAAGATGCACTATAGGATTACTAACCCTTAACAGGTGATGCAGCTAATGTTCAAATGCAAACTACAGGTTCTGCCATTGGGAATAGAGGTGCAGTGCCAGGCAAGGTCAAGAAATGTAATGATGGACTCTGTGCAATACCTGTCCCTGCCACCAGGGGGCAGCAAAGCAAAAAAAAAAAAGATTTCCCTGCAAAGGCAATGCAGGAGCACAGGTCCTGCAGATGCAGCAGGAAGGAGAATGGAATGACCAGTAGCTGCCTATACTCCCCTATTCTTTTTTTTGTGACTTCAACAGCTTTCAGAAAATAATGTAACAGGCAGCACAGGCAGACAGAAGTAGAAGTTATCATTAGGGTGGACATGCAAGTTAACCTTTAGCGAATTACATGAATAAACGTATTACTGTGTTCCAGTGTTTGTGTTTCCTTGTGTGGGCGACAACAGATCTGAAGGCGGAAATGAATTGATGAGTGCCTGTGAATAAAGTGCTGCCCTGGTTTTACACCACCATGGCCGAATTTCCAAACAGTTAACCGACATACTTACAGCTTCCTCATATGTAACAACAACATGAGGTCAAACTTAGGTTTGAATCACCAGCAATGAATAATGGAACTGCATCCTTCCCTGTGCCAGATGCCAGGCTGAGAGGGCAGCATGCAGGGTGATGGGGCACTGTGCATGGAATGGATTCATGGATGGTGCAGAAAAAAAATGCATATGTCAGCAGAAATATGTCAGGTCCACGAACAAGACCCAAGTGCCTACAGTTCATGCTCCATGTCTTCATTTGTAGCCACCCCATTGTGCTGTGGGAGCTGAGACTACAAATTCGACTACACTCCTCTAAGATAAGCAATGCAAGAAATGATGTGTCATGGGGTTTTTCTATGGGCAGGAAGATAACATTGAGACTCTTCTGCCCTCTAGTGTTCAGTCAGAAATGGTGCAAACCACCAGCAGCCATTACTCTCTCTTTATTTATATATATATGTGCTCCGTACTCTTCATTTTTCATTCATAATGTGAGGACTGTGGCTTTGAATTTTCTTTAACAGCAGCTACAACAATGTCAGATATTACTGCTACTCCTGAACATGTATCCATGTGTGTGTGTATATATAGCAAAACACTACTAGATTGTAAGCTCTTCGGGGCAGGGTCATCTCCTCCTATATCACTGTCTGTATTATTCTGTCATTTGCAATCCCTATTTAATGTACAGCGCTGAGTAATATGTTGGCGCTATATAAATCCTGTTTATTAATAATAATATTAATAATAATAACACACTGCAGGTAATAACAAACAAGAGACATGTAACAAGGGAGTGCAAGAGAGTGCTATGTACTACCATTGACATTATACAAGAGACTGCTAGAGACTATCCCCATACTGCAATTCCCATTCTTTGAGACCAGTAACATGCTGTAAGAGACTGCTAAATAATGTTGCCATGCTGCTATATACTATCATAGACCAGTGGTATGATAAGAACATTCAGAAATGTAAATTGTAATTCAGCAGTTCCCATAGTTCCTTTTTGTTTGGGTATTTTTCTAAACAATAACAGTACATATCCTGTCCCTAGGCACCCTCCGTATCTTCTGCCTCTGACTGATCGGTGTCACCAGATTTGGAGTGAGATTTGGTGTTGTCACCACTGTGCTGATCATTGTTCTCCTTGCTGGAGATAAAGCTGTATCTGAGGATTTGTAATGCAAGGATCTCCCTGCTCCTGCTTTATCTATTTCATAGATCAGAGATTCCCCAATCGCTCTTGCTGTTTCTTCAATTTACCCCACCAGCTATTAGGAAGGATGGAGAGGGGGATGGTGTAGATCAGCTCTGGTATTAGGAATCACTAATGGGGGGATTGGGTACATTTAGGATTTTTTCCTGCCATTTCCCTCCTGACCCCTATTGGTCCATCCCTATGGTGAGCAACCTTCTCAACCAACTGGAACAGCATGATATCTTCACTTACATTCATAGCAAACGCAAAGAAAACACAAATATCCTGATTTTATTTGTGGGGGATTCTGATGATGATCCATTTTTCCGGGATTTGGACCCCCGGTGCCTGTAAAACAGATTATTATGTAATTGAGTGCAACTAAAATGCAGATTGGGTGTTTTCCCAGATTAGTAAAACTCTGTGAAAAGAACCCATCGGGTCTCACGGAACTGAAAAAGAACTAATTAGAAGAACAATTTCACCACTTCCGCTTTCCATGGAGCCACAGAGAGAAAATTGCAACGTTTATATGAATGCAGATCTTCTAATATAGAAAATCATCTGAATGTTGTCAATGAATCCTGACATTAGGAATTCATGTCTCAGCCTAAGTTGATATGACTTTATCCCTCTGCTGCAGGCAACAAAAACATTTACTCAGTCTGCTCTCCCTCAGTGAGTGCAACAATCACATGGTGAGAGGTTGCAGCAAAGGCTAATCTGTATCTAACCAAAACCTAGATTTACATGTTTGTCTCATCATTCATCTCATTCTAGGAAGCAGAAGGTGACTCTGGATGACACCTAACCAAAATGTCTTAGTCATTGGAGAAAGAAAAGCAGATGTTGTAGTACTGTGATCTTTGTGAGAGTTTTACATACATGCAAGTGTTACACTGACAACTATGAAAAATAGTAACAAAAAAAGTAATAAAATTAATGCAAAGTATTTTTTGTTATTTTTAAATTCCAGGAGGAAATTCATAGATCAGCCACTAGAGGGCGCTGTGTATTTTTTTCCCAGTCTCATTCCACCCCCCTGCTTATCATATCTGTTGCTGTATTAGCCACATGAGGAGTGCATGGATTTCAATGAGTCAGCTGACTTGCTATAAAAAGCAATCAAGCAAACGCCTGAGTGTATTACACAATATAACCCGTCCTCTGTTATATATTTAGAAATATAACCCATTGATTTATCTATATACATCAGGCTGTTTTGGTTTTGACTGTAAATCTTAAATAAAAGAATCACATTTATTGTACATTCCCTTTAAATAAAATGAGGAAGCCTCCTCCAACCTTCTGCCCTGACATAGTGACTCGTGTTTCCTGTATTAGCCATAAAATGTTAAAATATTCCACGCTGATGAAGGGAAATTTTAATGCCAACAAACACCCTACATAAGCCAAATCCTTAAATTTAGGTTTGGGTGAATGATGATGGGTCAGGTCACAAGGACACAAATAGCAGGAAATCTAACATTATACAACGTCCCCATTGAGAGAAATGTGTCCTTCTCCCTCCCCCATGGGAACGGCTTCTATTCCTAGATATCTTGTCCTGCACCTATAGAGGAGAGCTCACTAAGTCCGCTTTCACCACAAATTGTTATTCAAGCCATGGCAACGTATGCACACCAGATGATTGTCAGCAGTTGTGCTTGTCCCGGACTAAAATCTGTATATCTGACCCCCAATGGCATTAATTTGCAATGGTCGACTGCCATACCTTCCTAAGAGAGAAACATTGTGCAAATATTTACAGCAATTTTTTGTTCTTGATGCCTATGTGATGTTACCTTATATTTTTACAGTATAGCGCCAACATATTCCACAGCGTTGTACAAAGTTTATAGTCATGTCACTTGGCTGTCCCTATTTCAGTCATTTTCACAGTCTAAGGGGGAAATCAATTAACCTAAATGCATGTTTTTGGAGTGTGGGAGGAAACTGGAGTACCCGGAGGAAACTCACACAACACAGGGAGAACCTGCAAACTCCATGCCGAGATTTGAACCTGGGAGCCAGTGCTGCAAAGGATAGGGTGCTAACCACTGATCCACCATGCTGCCAATTAGTGTATTGCATGGTATTGCCTGATATAAAGAACAATAATGGTAGGTCTACACTCTACCAGTAGGGGGAGACAAAGATGGAGATCTACTATTATGATACATTGATACATTGTTACAAAGTTTTATATAATGTTTCATCTTCCAAAACTTTATTGCTTTATCAGATTGATTTCCATGCACTCCCTGTCTGAGTGACATTTTGCCATTAAGTAAAATAAAATCTCCAACAGCAACATAGACAGAAATAAAATACTTGCAGACTTTCTAGCCGCCCCCTACTAAAGGGTAAATTAAAAACATAGATAAAAAA